>NC_088202.1:128447222-128747222 GCF_037126465.1 Ornithodoros turicata | reverse complement strand
AGCGAAGGCAAAGATGAAAGTAGTGCCCTTCCAAGTGGTAAGAAAAACAGTTTTGCCAGCGCCTGTTAACCACAATACAGAAAGCATACCAAACTATGCTGACGTTGAATGGTGTCATACGTGGTGTTCACACTGGATGTTGAAATTGTCTGTAGCAACGCCTGAGGTCCTACAACATGTTTTGCTGTTCACTAAGCACTTGGAATGGCTGCGTATGATAGTTATGTGTAAAGCACCGACAACTTAGCGTGAATCCGAATGTCTGTAACTAATCAAGTACAAAAACTAATGTGCTGGGAAGAGGGTGCATAGCTACTTGGGTATAAGTTATACCAGGGGCATTACACGCCTCAGACGTAGCTGGAGAAAACCTCGAAATATGTGTGAACCTCGTGTGCGTTGTACCTGTACTACTACCTGTGTGCCTTACTAAGTTGGTGCACGTCTATCTTCAGATTTCTTTGACAAACCTACGAACAACTCGCAAGAGCCATCCAGTAAGCCCAAGGGGTCTAAAGATGGAGAGTCCAGTCTACCAGAAGGTTTCTTTGATGATCCCTTCCAGGATGCTAAAGTATTATTATTATTATTCTGTCACTGATCCACTGTCCTATCAGTTTTACTACTTGCTTGGCTTCATTACAAGGGGTCAATCTCCATGCCATTACATGTCGTTTTGGGACCAACCTTTCAGGCAAGGAATGTGGAATACAAGGATCCCGTTGAAGAGGAGTGGGAGAAATTCCAGAAGGCCATTGCCGAAGAGACAACGGTATGCACCGTGCCCTTTTATGCTTAATACGATTGTCAAACTGAGGTTTGTGAATAATTTGAAGAAAATTTGGTGAGGACCCATGCGCACTCCAGCGTCTTAGTATACGTGGAAATTTGAGCTTGATTTGCACGAGGCTCTACTGCACATCTATCTCGTGTGCACACAGACAGCACGTCGATCTTGATGGTTCGGCCACATTTCAAACTATTCTTGTATGTGAACACAAATGGTCTACAGAAAATGTGAGAATTTTGAGTGCTAGGTCACACTGGGGCCAGTAAGTCTTGCAGAGGGACTGATAGCTTTGTGAGAGCACCTCTACAGTGCTACAGCTTTGGCTCACATTTTCTGTTACTTTGCAATGACATGAACACCTTCAACGGTTAATGTTAAGAAGGATATGAATACGAGGCGCACCGACATATGAACTTCTGTTTGTAAATACTGGTGCTGCACAACTGCGGTCACCATTATGGGGATGTGTGCGATTTCATTTGTCTACTCATGCATGGCAGATGCTAGTTTGAGAGTGTAAAATATAGTGTTGATAACTTATTCTTCTATTTCTCATAATTTTTGCATTCAAAATGTTTTAAGGCAGTAGAGCGGCCCGCCACCTCTCGTATTTGCTGCGTGCAGTCGAGGGACAGTTCTTTGACAATTTATGAGAACAGACGAGAAAAACGTTGCGGTACGTAATAGGCAGTCGGAAAATTGCATTCCGGATTCCCTTGTACACACCTGCAAACCCTCGATAATTTTTGTACCTCCACAGTATGGCAGCTCACATTCGTTTGTCATGAGCGCAAGAGCTGTTTAGTGCACTTGGAATGGAAAAAAGGAGCCAACATATAGCCTAAGGTCGTTGCACTTTGTGTCAATTTTTATGATTTCAAGTTTTTTGTGGCAGTGCCATTAGCTAAACTTACAGAAGATCTGAGACTAGTGACTTGCACAATGCTGCGAGCCTCTGGCAGCCAGGATCTTATGGCAAGAAGTGCAAGAAGTCCACATTCATAATACAAGCAAAACAAGACAACCACACAAAACATGACAGGATTATGTCAATCCATTGGCCCTGTACACAGATCCTGTGCAATTTAATTTTACTGAAGTTTTGTATCCAGGTGTGCTGGACACCGCCCGATGGTACTTTAGACCTTTATGAGTCGTTACTTTGAATACGTTTAGCTTTGCTAGCAATATCTGAAAATTTCACAGTATTCATTTATACCTTGTGCGTAAGTGGTTTTGTGTCGGCTACTTTCATTTTGGATCCCGTGCGTTGATACCATGTAATAACATGGTGTAATAACATGACAACTCTTAGGGATAATGTAAGCTGCAATGCATGTGTCCCCATAATACAAGCCAGTATGTTGCAGGGTATAGCACCACATTATCGTCCGCATTTTATGTTTGCACGCACACCCGTGTGTACAGCTTGGGACAAAAGTTCACTGTACACAGCACCCGTGTGTTCCTTTATAGGAGCTGTTTCATGGCAGCGAACGGAACTGGACAAAATTAAAAACAGGTGTCTCAGTTGCCCAGTCACGTGTTTGTAATGTGTCCGCTCCTGTTCGGTACCAGGGGGCACACTCGGACGGAGAAATACGCGAGTGCTATGTTCCGTGAACTGTTGTCCCAAGCTGTACGTGACACGTAGGAGGTTGTCATGGCTGCCCATGCTGCATAGTCTCCATCACAGCGACTGTCACGACAGTGTAGCACACAGTGCATGAAGTGTGACCATTGCATTATACATACATAGAAATGCTGCCAGAATTGTTCTTACGAGATAGGTGCAGCCCTCACTGGGCATGGGACCGTAGGTCCTCAAGCCGGTTTAGGCCTTGGGTGCTTGTGTTCTGATTTCAGCTGTAGCAAGATACCGGTAGCTGATTCACATAGAAGTTAAGCATCAGAGGATAAGTTACCAACTCAGCGAGTTTTTGATAGCATCAGTGTTTGTATATCAGTGTGCTGTAATACTAACGAGTAAGTGCTGAGGTGTCCAGATAGGCAAGGGATGACAGTGCGTAGCATTCGTCCCTTAGCTCCTTGCTGGTGATAAGGACAATGTGCGAATCATAGCTAGGGCCCCAGTTGCAGTGTCAGAACACTTTAAAATAAATTACTTATGTCTGTAAGGTGTCTGAAGCAATCATGGAAGAGGATGCAGAAGAGAGCAAAGTTGAAAGAGACATAGAGGAAATAGATGAACAAATGTGAGTCAGACTTTGTACCGCCATTCGACTTTTACTGATGATTCCCAATTTCCGTTTCATTGTTTTCCCATTTTTCAGTCACAACTGGTCAAGGGTAGAGAATTTGCAAAAACGCAAAGAAGACCTAATGAAAAATGAAGTCACAGCCATGGATGAAGATGGCGAGAATGAAAGTGATATGGAAGGACAAGACTTCGATGAGTACCTTAATTGGAGAGCGAAGGGTGCATGGAAGTGAATATTTGCTTTCTTATGATGTGTGACTCAGCAAGTTTTGCAGGGCTGTGTAGGCAGTGTTATCGCGCGTGTATCACATGCTGCCTGCTTGTTTGCCTGTGTACAGTGATGCAAATTCTTAACGCTGTATATTAGCATATTCATGCCTGTACATACTTCACCTCGTGAAACATGTCTTGATACGTACTTGCAGGTGTGTTGTACAGATCATTATAGTTTATGAGAAGGTAAACCTGTTCTAGTGTCCATATCCTGACAACTGACACGTTACAATCGAATCAACATTTTGGAAATCAAAACTTTTTCCTGCAAATGCCCGCAGGCATATACGATCAGTCCTTGTTATGACAACACACAAGTTACCTTGAACAAGACATGCTGGAGTGTCAAAATTTCCGTAATGCATTTAGCTCCACATCTTGTCAACACTTTTGCAAGCACAAAACAGCCATCAGAGACGCCACTGTCACCAAGTGATACACGTGACCAGTGTTTCTACCACCGACTCAACTGCATTTACTGCTTGTTTTCTGTATGTGGAACTGGGTGGTGGTCCTTGTGTCTGGAAGGCACTGCTTGTTTTCTGTATGTGGAACTGGGTGGTGGTCCTTGTGTCTGGAAGGCACTGTCTAATGGACATATCGCACCCCTGAACAAAGTGCTGTATGCTTCCATCCGCATAGTTACTGGGGCTCGGAGGTTTATGTGTCATAACAAGAGCGCAAAATATGCACTAAAAACTCCCGAAATATGCATGCAACTATACAATGAAAATCTTCAAAATATGCAGTAAATATCCTCACCTACCGATTTATCGGGGATGTATAAGAACGTCCAAAATTTCGGACGCCGTGCAGCCCTGTCGCTCGATATTTCGGACTCTGTTTGCCCAACCAGTGAATTTCTCTCTTGGGGTGACGGAAAATATTGGTGTCATCCGAACTTCGTATAAAATGAAATCAACTAACTAAAATATTGAAGCAAAAAAATAGGCAATGATTGTTCATTTTCTCATTCCTCTGAATAGAAGAGGTCTGTCGTAACGCTTTTGCGTCTTCGTTTTTGGCAACGGGCTTGGTTCAAAGGCGCAGCACGTGCAGTCCGCCCGAGTCGCGCGACAGCGCTGTAAAGCGAGCTTCACCTAAAGCACGCATGCGTTAGGTGAAGCCGACTTGCGGACTTGATGACGGCAGTGCCTCTGTCAGTGCACAGTGACTTACGGGAAATAGAAGCTGACATTATCAGGAAGAGCTGGAAGCACGTTAGGAAGGCATCGACAAATTTTTTCAGCCTACTAGTGCTTATTAAAGCTTACTTTGAAGGGAAATTCGTTTTTTCGGACTACTCGGTTATTCGGACTTTTGCGCGATCCCCGCCGAGTCCGAAATATCGGACAGTGACTGTATATGCAATGATTTTTATTATTCTTGGTACAGAGCAGTGCACAGAATGCCTATTTAACAAAAAGGTGAGTATTTGATTAGGGATCACACGGTAAAATAAAGCCGCCTTCGTTCTGCAGCACACACCAAAGAATAGTTGTGCCACAGATGTAAATCATAGAGCTGAATGCTTTGCGTTCGTGATTGATAGAATAGCGACAGAATAGCACCACAGCGATAGCGCTAAATAGTGATAGAATAGCGCCACCAGGCCAGCTGTTGGACGAAGCCCATGATGAAACAAGCCTGAGCATGGGCTACACGAAAAACACAAACATGCAGAACAAAAGGTCTACGGCACTGCATCATGCCGATTAAAATGCAAACACCAACATTCTTCGTAACGGTAAAGTGGCGAAGATGATGTACCCCATCGACCATGCATGTAGTCAAGGTAGGGGCTGAACACCGCACCTCACCCCACCGAAACACGGAAAATATTCGATTCTGACCACAATTTTCGCGAAAGATGACCCAACACCGTCTCAAAACCAGCAAAACCATCCATAAAAAAAAGAAGTAGTAAGCTCTCGCATCTGAAAATATGGCAAAATGTGCACTATTCATGCACTCTCATGCGAAATATGCACAAAAATTTACTTCCATTTCCTAACTTTTCTTTCAAAACTTAGTCTTCTAGTCGCACAAAAAGTACGAATGCAGCGCGAATCCTGGTGCGCAAGAGGGCCTTCTACCTCGCTCGATGGTCAGAAGAGCTCCTCCCCTCAGCTGCTAGTATCTGCGACGTCACGTCAGGCGCCCAATAGTGAGGCGCGCGCCTTTTTTTCCTCTCTCGTCCTTCCTTGCGCTTCCTTTTGCGGTTGTGTATGGCGCCTCTAGTCCCGCGCCTGAAGCCGAGTAGTCGGTCGGTCGTCTTACTCCCGTAGCAGACGTCTGCAGACTACTGTCGGCAGCCAATAAAAGTGGCCAGCTGATCCGACGTTACAACACGCCAGGAAGAGCTGGGCGAGATCGTCCTTGCTGCGTGCACCCTTGTAAATTGATTTCCTTAGGGAACACGCGCTTCCCGAAGGAACAACTTTGCGTGGCAGTTCCTGAAGGCAGTATATTCATATCACGCGGTAAAAATACACGTTCGAGGTGCGTTTAACCGCTTACGTCATCAGTGTCCAGTCCTCTCAGCCAATCCGCTATTTTCACGCGATCGCTGTGCGCAGGCGCACCCCGCGTCGTCTGCTCTTCTGGTTGAAAACAGTGGAACCATTGCTGGAAACAACCGTAGCCATTACTACGTTAACGCTGCTATACACCATTTCCCGTTCATGGATTGCTTCCATCAATGAGCGAGGCTACGCTTCTCGACACCAGAAATGTACGAAAGGACCCAGGAACGATAACGAATAGCTTTAGTGCTGGACGACTGCACTGCACTCAACAAGCGCAAGAATCTTCTTCTTCCTCTTCTTCAAAACAGTTTGCGCAGTTGTGCGCAGTTTATTGGTCTGGCATGGAATGACACGGACACGGTTTGCTCCAGGGTCATGTTGCATACATCAAACGGACACTTACACTTTGTACAGGGAAAAGCAGCAGGAATAGGCCTCGATGCCTAAGATGGATACTCAAAAAGTGAATGCACGAAGTATGCTGGAACGAAAGACACAGAAACCGCAGCGCTCCTCACGTGCATTTGTTTTCAGCCAGTAGCAGACGACATTCGAGAGGGCGCCACATCTCAGGAAAATGGTCCATTGTGGACGACCGGGAGCACACACCCCGCGGGACCACGTGGGTGCATGGGTTCGCTTTGGACAACAACGACGTCGTATATCTGCCGTCGAAATCAGTAGAAATGTGTCGAAGCACAAATAGACGATTTCAGAAATTGCATGGATGGCCCACCAGAGAGCGCCGTGTTGCGAAAGCCCCGCTGCACCTTGGGATTTAGTTTTCATGAGTCAGAGAGAAGAAGAAGAGCGCAAACGGTTTCGGTTTTCTTTCCCCTTCACCTCCCGCAACTTCGAGCAACAGGCAGCGTATGGTGAGCTAGAAGCTCACCATAGGCAGCGAGCACGAATGTAAACCATTTCCCAAGACGCATTGCGCGGTGCGCGTGACTTGGGCGACGGAGGGCCCTAGTGCGGAGCACAAGGGCAATATCTGAAATCGCCTATTGTCGATGGAGGATTATGTCACGCACACCGCATCTAGGAATCGTTCCGTACGCAGCAGCTCCCAAAAGGCCACCGACAGAGACATTTTGTGACGAAGAAGAAGCTCAGAGAGGAAAACGTGCTCCGGTAACCATGCTGACAATCAACTGCTACATTACACTTCTGGTAGGATTCTGTGTCAACGATTAGGTACGATCTTAGCTCCAGGTCAAATTAAAACATATTTCATGGGGAAGTTTGCAAGCTTGCTTGAAAAAGGCCGTCCGCGAATCTGCAACATCCCCTGCGTATGATGTCACGACCAGTTCGCCTCGCATGTGGGTCGTAGCAGCCGCCGTTCAGGACCGTGGTTAACATAGAATATTTTCGATATTTGAACGATTTTCTACTTCATATTTCACAGAGTGAGTGCTTTAGTACGGAGGAACAAATTTAGAATGATCGTATGCTTATCAAATATCATTTCATGGACCCTTTACTTCTATGGGACGCTCGCACGGCCGCGGCATTCCTGTTCTCAAGGTCGCGCCCTCATTGGTTCTTAGGGAGTGACGTTTTCTCGTTTTTCCAGAGAGGGAATTCCGGAATACTCTCAATGTCCTGCGTCTGCTCTTGTCTATTCCGTCAAATAACAGTCAAAATACGTCACTATTTCGCTTGGGATTTTCGATACCGTGGTCAGTGGTCCAGGAAGAATAGAACGACACTATAGTTTCGGAATGGACTAAAACGGATGCGACCATCCCTTTAAAGGGAAGTTCGCTGTATTTGGTGTTGCAGTCTTGTATTTTCATGGGACAGCCGCACTTACAATTTTTAGTTGCGGTAGTGAGTCAACAGAGCATCGCAATGCTCATCCATCAAGTTGTTTGTCTGTCGGCTATGATATGTTCATCCGAGATGCAACGGGTCCTGGTGGTATAGATGACATTGCTGTGGTGAACTCTTACGGGAGCAGTAAAATGGCCCTCCATAATTACATGAGGGAAAACCAGCGAAGAGACGCGAGCACAAGGGGAAGAAGTAGTGTGAAAAACGCTGGGTTGGCGTCTCTTCGCCGCTTTTCCCTCACGTAACAATGTACCAACTAGCACAGCAAGCAACTAGCACCAACACAAATTTGCCGTTTGTGGCTGTGGCGCGCTGCGCAACAATTAACGCGAGATCTTGCGAAGGAAGGAAGGGCGAGCGCAGCTGACCTGTAGTGCCTATATGAGAGAGGCCTCAAACCTGAACACCCTCCAGAAACCCTCCACTCCTTAAAAGAGTGTTTTTAGCGAACGAGGGAAGTCGACGTCACAGCGTGACGTTCGCAGTCCCGATGGGAGGGCCGATCAGGTGTCGCGCCACAGCAGTAGCAGACGAAGTTTCAGTGGCCAGTGAGAGCTTACTGGTGCTCCCCACGTAGCTCTGCTGTCGTCACGCGAGGAGATCGAGATGGCAAATCGAGAGGTGGGTTTGATTGATCACGTTGTGACGATACACTGCACGGTGGTGGTCATGGAACTGCTTCCTGTAATCGGTACCGCTCAAGAGGGCAACTTCACGACTGTCGCAGGGAGGGAGGGGCATCGTGCGTCCCGACTTCACGGGGAACTGTGCCGACATTTGTCGTGTCTGAGGAAAATTCAGGGGAAACACCTAGACAGCACAGCCGGCGCTTGGATTCGAAGCCAGGTCACCTCCCAGTCACCTTGAACGTGTTCATGACTACCGAAAATATAAAAGAATTATCATTTGTGAAACGAAAACCCCAATGGTGAAGGCGGGGTGCTCGCTAACGAGTACGGAAGTAGGTGTGTTTAGAGAAACATGAGGGATGCGAAATAGCCGGGGACCCGAGCTCAAGAATTCGTTCGATCTTCGCTGAACGATTTTGCAACTGAACCTATCGTTGTGAACACAGCAGTTAAAGTTACAGACCGATGGGCTTTGAAAGTACCTAAGTTACAATTACAGGTACCCCACGAACCGAAACACGTACCACGAAAAAGAGAAAAAAGAAAACTGTTTTCGATAAATAAATCAAAATATTTCGAAACTATGCAACACATGAGAGACGCTACAGAGCTGTTCATTGTGAACACATCTATACATTTGGTCTGCCCCTTGGTTTGCAGCATGAGCCCAGCAGGGAGGTGCATTTCGCGTTAGCAGTTGAATGATGGCAGTTTAAGAAAAGGAGAGCTTATTATTTTTGAAGTGCTGAAGGGCAAAAGAAACGCATGTTTACATATATACCAACAATTCGATAATAATATTTCCCTGTCGACCGTGGGCAGGTGCTGTGTGTGGGTGCTAAGGACGAATGGACAGAAACCAGTGGGTTGAAGCCGAAACTATCACAGCGCCATCCAGGCCATTCCATTTCGGTGAAAAAGGGCCTAATCCCATTCCATCCCGAGAAATTGCAGCAATTCCGTTCCCATTCGACTCCATCAGGTTCTGATAAAGCTGGAATGGTTCTGGAATCGTTTCAACTCCGCTATCCTGAACTGTCTTCAGCCTCCGTGTGATCCTCGCATTCATCCACAATGAGTGCCGCTGACCTGACGTCGCAGGACATCTGGTGACGCGGGTTGGTTGGCGGCCTGTTGCTTGCGGGGGATTGTGCGTACGTACCGACTTCATAGGGAACTGTACCGATATCGTCTACGAAAACCGAGAGAAAACACCCAGACGGCACAGCCACAGTGCCAGGTTTGAACCCAGTCGGTGTGCGCGGATTCGATTGCATTCGATCCGAACTCCGCAGAGCTCACCGTTGTGCCACACATTGATGTGGATTGTTGGTGATCGTCGTCCTTTTAAGTATATAAAAAAAGCCCCACAAACAGCGGATACAACCTACTGCAAAAAAAAAAAAAAAAAAAAAGAAGAAAAGAACAAAAGAAAGGAGGTACATACAAAGTACGGATATGAAAATGTATCTAATTTTCGCACAAAAAGCATCTAGATACAGGTACTCAGGTGTACCTCGTACTCGTGTACCACTGTATCCAGAAAGAAAAGAAAAAAAAAATCGTAATGGAGCTGGAAACAGCAGTCATTCCACGTCCGTTTTGTCGATAAGTCCGATCCAGTCATCTGCTTATCTCTGCGAGTTCCGTGGGGAGGCACGTCGCGTTATCAGCGGTCACATGACATTCGTGTCATCTGCTGCACGCCTTTGCGACGCCGTAGCAGAACAAAGGTGATGTGACAAGCTCGAAGTCAAGTCACCAGAAAAAAGTTGTGCGCGCAGCAGTGTTACCGTTGTTCGGTTTCGTCAATCTGCTGGTAACGCGAGTGATACGCACCTATTCCTTTCCTTCGTCGTCTGAGTTTCAACTACTTGGAGATATGGAGCATGCGCGGCATCTCTCTCGTCTCTGGAAATGTGAACATGTGTTCGGCGTTGTACTCTCACGCCCGTTTGTGTGATTGGACCATGCAGTTCCTGCAAGGTAAGTGAAGCGTCTTCCACAACTGGGGCTAGAATGGCGACGTGGTTAACGTTTCGGACGTATTTCGGGCCTTTCGAGAATCTGTAACCAGATATTACTTTTTGCCTCGCGGGGGGGGGGGGGGGGGGGACGTGGCGCTCATATCTGCTGCGTCTGGCCTTTGTGGCAGGTTTTTTTTGGGGGGGGGGGCGCATTAGGGGGGTGTTGGGAAAGAACCTGTTTGTAACATCTGCAAGCCTTGTTACTCCAGGCAACACAGTACATTTGCCCAGTTCTGGCTCGGCAAAATTTCTCTCGGCGCGACATTTGGCCACTTTTGGCATGGTCTTTTCAATGCTCTGTGCAACACTGGAATATTGTTACACTCAGTCATTTATTCAGGCCTCGTTACATCGCATTATTTTTTTTTTTTCCTGTGCAACCCCTAAAACTAATAATGACCACCCTTCAATTTTTCGCAAGCCCCCGTGCTTATGAATGTGGATAAACCACTAGACCCAATAATTAAAGCCTCGAAGTCGGGAATCTGGCGTTATGTTGCCTGTCCATTTATTTCACTTCGATTACGGAGAGTAGGAGGTACATTTCCAATCAGAAGGCGATTCCAACGCAACACTGGAAACGAGAGGGGAAAACAGGTATACAACTTACTGGGACATAATATTGGTACTGCGCTAGGACAACCCGACGTCTCAGCAACGAAAACCAAGCTGCTGTTCAACATTGTTTCACACCGTAAACAACTTACAACAGCATATTTATCCGTTGTAATATTCCGTCAAATTCCCTCCAGGACGCGGAATGCCGTCTGCAAAGTTTGCATGCCCAGCCAATATTTGCCCAATGTGCTGTGCTGCCAGGCACATATAGGCTATGTCCTGTATGATGACGGATCTTGAGAGGGAGGCAGATACTTACATTTACTCCCTAAATTGATATCGGTCGGACTCGCACGCACATTTTTCTCGTCCGTGTACTATCCGTTCTTTTAACGGCCAGCATGCAAACGCAAGTGGACGTTCACACTGTTTTTTTCCTACGGACCGTATGTCCGTCCCGACAAACTCAGCGCATGACCCATTTCGGAGGCAAGAACATGCTGAGGTGCAAGCGAAATGTGAACGGATATACTCGTTCACACGAATGCAACGGTTTTCACGTTAGTTATCCACGGACGCAAAAAATGACACGTTCGTGTGACTCGATCCGGCCTTATTTTGAATTTCTCTCCCATTTTAGAACAATAGCAAAGTCGTTGAAAGCTCGTGATGCCGCATTTCTGTGCTCTGAGAGCAGGTCTGTAGATTTTTTTCTTGGAAAGGGATGTGCGGCATGTACGGCGCCGTACACGTATGCAGGGCAGGGCGTCGTGGCAATGAAGGGCCTGGCGGGGAGCTAAATGAAGAGAGAGCAGATTGACTAAATGAGCAAGAATTAAGCTAGGTCTTGCATCAAGCGCAGCCGCTTCCTTGTACCGTCACGTAAACATTTTATGCATCAAATCCAACAGTGACTTTTAACCAACATGAGACGGGCACTGATTTTACGTTGGCCCCAGAAAGTGTGAACAAAACACGCGGGTTCAGTATTGGGTAACAGTTCATAACAGGAAGCATTGCAAACGTTTTAACGACGCAGAACGCTGGAGTAACGCAGAATCGATCTTCTTCGTCTATTTTCCATACACTGGTAAGTAACAGCGGGATGTACCACATATCAACGCCGTGTAAACGCTTTCCAAACAGCACGCGAAGAGGATAGATGTCACCCACCGTGCATCCTTTGCTCGCACGCCCATTTTGTGGAAACAAAATGGGCGTGCGAGTGCACAAAACTGACAATCGTTTCAGTTTGTAAAGTTAGGGCTATTAAAGTCTACCAACCCTGCAACACAGACGTAAAAAGCGCTCCCGTCATAGTTTACAATGTCTTCTACCGACTCTCTTAAGAAACTACCCTGTGTGTATAGTGATGGGCAAGACACAAAAGCACAACACACGAAATTAAACAATTCGAGGAAAGGCTAAACTGCTTGCTTATTGATAGACCCCAACAACCTTCCGCTATCGTGCGCGCAAACAATTTGGTAAATAACGATCGAGCTACACAGGATCGCATGTAATACATTTCAATCATGCATGTGAAACCTGTCGTTACCGTTTATTCGAGCAGCTCTCTCTTCCACGAACGGCCGTGTATTTCAACTTTCATGATAATATAAACTACAATAAATAAAACCAATTAACTAATGACCGCATAAAATTCTTCACAGGACAACCACCGATCTTTCGTCCTCGGTGTGTCGAACGTCCAATGGATTCCTCCACACAACTACTTGAATATTGGATTTAGTACTCGCTCACTTCAGTTTCGTCGTCTGCAGTGCTGTTCTTCAGTCTCCGATAACTCAACCTCGACAACTCCAAAGACGAGCGGCGAAACAAGTTACTGGGGAACACACTGTGTCTATCCTGGTGTCGGGTGCGACTCTGCAAGCGATGCGCTATCTCGTGAGATACTTCCGCGTACGCCGAGGCTGTCGATTCCGCTACAGAACAGCAGCTGGATCCCATAAAATTTCCACCGTATGTATTGAAGACACGCTCCTGAATCGAGTCTAGACTATCCACTCCAGTACCCCTGCAGGGCTCGGATTCCCCACCATGAGAAGAAAACTTGGAGCTGACTCTCCGAGCGATTTCCCGTAACCTCCGATATCTTGGCCTTTTTTCTGGTAAGGTTAAAGTGCGGTCGCTTCTCCAGCTAGTAGGCGCATCAAGTGCTGGTGCAGATGCTCTAGATGCAGGTCGACGTTCATCACGAACTGTTTTGGAGGAATTCGCATTGCCCGCCAGAACCCGACTCTCTTTCCTCTGCCAGCGTGCCCAGAACTCTCGCAGCTTCCTTACAGACTGGATTATGGGGTTCCGTGTAACGTCTCCGCCACTCGGAGTTTCATCAGCAGGGTTCTTGAGGACTTCCATTGAGTTGACATCCATCCTTTTTGCTGCTGCACGTCGTATTTGGAGCGTCAAAATACCATGATGTCAGGGCACGTAAGTGGTGGAGAAACGAACACCTGGACAGCACTGAAGATTAAAACGGCGGCTGTGCTAGTGCGTAGCGACCAGCCCATATCCTTGAAGACCACCAGGAGGTATATGCACTGAAGAGTATAAAATGCCGCGAGCCACAGTAGACTGGGAGAAGCATGCTTCAATACTAGCAGTGATGTCTTTGCATTCAACATCTTCGCACTGAAGATCGCGTCATGAACAAAATTTTGGGCCGTAGGTGTCCTAGGTCTTCATGGTGGTGGCTTCTTGTGACACGCGGGCACGGCGAATGCGAGGGACGACGATGACACGCGCTTGGCTGATGTCGCTGATACTGAGTGCAACAAAATCGCTCTATGCGAAAAACGACGACGAGACGAATACAGACGTGTCTGCACTGCGCTCCTTGTTAGGTCTACTGGTCGATAGATATTCTCACGACTGCTTGTTCTATACTCAACTGCCCATTCAAGTAAGGTTTACTTGTTCTCACCAAGCACCTGCAGTGAGATGCACGGCGCCGCTTCTGTAGCGAGCGCTGTGGCGAGAAATTATCGCGCAGTATCCACGTGTGGCATGCTCCCTTACCCCACGAACCGAATGATTAGCCAGACAGGTTCATGGCTACATCGCAGGCTGTGATAAGAGAAATGTCAATGCCAACGTCAAAAGAAACAGTGACTGAAGCTACTCGTCAGAAACCTTTATGTATGCAAACAGCCGCAAAGCGAGCACGGGTTGATCACTATGAAGGCTGCGTTCTCTGACCACCATCCACCATTAGTACGATAATCGGTGCCGAGAATCCGAACACGGCGAACACCAATGAACGTACAGAAATGGACGCTGATGAGCCATTCCCAACAGTAATATATAAGAAATCTCGAAAGCCAGGAATCCCTGCAATACTAATACCAGACCGACTAGACGACTCTTTCATCCGTGTAGACCCCAATTCCATAGCGAAAGAGGTCATGATGGCAGCCCAGGAGAAGGTCACAATGCATAGGATCGCGACAGACGGCTCGCTCATTAGCACAGTGTCATCACTACCTGCAGCCAGAAGCCTTTTAGCATTAACAAGTCTCGCTGGTGTCACGGTCACGACGAGAGTTCCAGACTCATATGCGCGGAATACCGGGAAGAAAACAGGAGTTCGCACACCGTACACAGATGAACAACTTCTAGAGTTCCTGAGGGAAGCGGGTGCCGTTGAAGTGCACAAGCAACGGCTTTTCAAGTTTAATGAGGATGGATCCTCCATTGCAAGGAATACACAGAACGTTATCATAACGTGCGGGTCTGATATGCAAATGCCAGAGTCGGTTACACTGGGGTTCGACACTTAACAAGTATCGGAATTCTTCAGTCCCACGCAATGATTCCGGTGCCTTCGATACGGTCACCTAGCAAAGAACTTCCGGGGATTAAAAAGGTGCAAAATTTGCTCCGGGCCCCAAGAACACAAGACATGCACAAATTGAAGAGGAAGAAAATGCGCCAATTGCAATGGGCCGCACGCCGCCACATATGGAAGCTGCCCCAAACGAGCACCGGCACCGGGATTCGAACCCGGGAGGTACCCGGGTTCGAATCCCGGTGCCGGCTGTGCTGTCTGGGGTTTTTCCTGGGTTTTCCTCAGACGCTTTCAGACATATGTCGGCACAGTTCCCCTAGAAGTCGGCCCAGGACGCACATTTCCCCAGGGCGTCAGTCGTGACGTTGCCCACATACGTGAGGCCGACAACGGCAAGCCCTTTCACCATCACCACCACCACCACCTGCCCCAAACGACGTGTAGCGGTTCAAGCAGTCAGGGCTGGCGCATGCAAAGACGACCACTGGAAAAGGAGGAAATCAGTTCCCGTGTCCCAAGATCAACTGGAAGCACCACGAGCGGTGGCAACTGTCTCAATGCCACAGTCAGCATCAGCGCCCCAAACATACCACAAGGACTATCCACCCTCCCCCAACGTCTCCCCAAGAAGAGGACTACAAAGTCATCTCAACCCACACTGGACGCACAGCACGGCCGTGTCCCAAAGGTGGCTCCACATCCCCGAAGGCCACCCCCTAAAACACCACCACCACCAGCACCGTTCGCCTCACAAGAGCACACAGAGTCCAGAACACACTAGCCAGAGCATCAGAGCACACTAGTCCTATCAATCATCCCATTCCTCATGGCAGCGCTCAAAGCAGTTGTTGCAGCAATTCCCATCGCTCAAAACAAACCTACCAGAAGTCAAACCGATGCTCTCATTTGAGACACAGCTAGCGCAAATTTCTCAGAACACTGCGGAATGAGTATAGCATCTTCACGAAAACAAGTGTCTTCCAATGGAATTGTAACGACCAAGACAAAATTGGTGATATAAGAAACTTTCTCTATAGGCACCCCATTCCAAAAGCCGATGTAGGTCCATACTGCCGCCTATCACAGTATCAAATCCACGTCTTGGTACCGGCAACATCAAAAGCAATACTGGCCATTCGGAGGGATATCGCTTAAGCACTTCGTGGGGCCAACAACGGCAAGCCGGTTTCGTCACCACCACCACCACCACTACCGCTGATTGCTTCAAACTCAACAAATGGAATTCACTGAACGCTACAGGCTCTCACATATTCATTCAAGGCATTCAAGTATATCAGCACAACACACAAGCCCACCTTTATGGGTGGTGGTGGTGGTGAAAGGGCTTGCCGTTGTTGGCCTCACGTATGTGGGCAACGTCACGACTGACGCCCTGGGGAAATGTGCGTCCTGGGCCGACTTCTAGGGGAACTGTGCCGACATATGTCTGAAAGCGTCTGAGGAAAACCCAGGAAAAACCCACCCACCTTTATAATCTGCACAGACTCGAATCTGCCATCCAATCGCTACAATTCTCAGACATGAATAACGCCCTAGTCGATTAAATATACGTTGCCCATCAAAAAATAGTTCATGGTGGAAAAACGGTTATGCTCCAGTGGGTTCCCTCCCATTGTGGCATACCAGGGAATGAAACTACGGACGCCACAGGGGGGGGGGGGGGCAGGAATGGCTCACAGCGAAGTAACAGTGCCGTCCCTACCGCTCACACCAGAGGATGCGAAATGTCTCCTCACTCAGACTGCTAAGGAAAAATCCGTAAAACTGTGGAAATCCTATCTTCGCCCAACAGACTACTTGACCTTCATGAACCCAGACTTAGCTTTCACACCCCCACGGAGCATACCACGGAGCATACAGGCAGCCCTCCACCGAACTCGCCAGGGTGTGCTGCTAACAAACAGTGTTGTGAATCGCTACAGACCATCGGCCTCCACAGACTGTCCCATGTGTGGCACCACCGAAGACACACTACACATTATCATGCAGTGCCCAAAATACTCCACAGAACGATCAAGGCATGAGAGTATCCTCGCTAAGCTGGACGGTCGACCTCTCTCATTCGTGAAAATCATGGGATCCTGGCAAAATGAAACACATCAGACGACCGCATTAGCAGCATTGTGCAACTATTCAAAAGGCTCCCGTATCATCATCCGTTACTAACACGTATGTAAATTAAATCACATCAGCACCGGGATGTACCTCACATCCCAAGTCATGTATACATGTAATTTGTATGTGTGTGTGTGTTGTCGCGTGTGTTTTTTATTCTCTATGTCTCTTATTTTATTCATGCGTAATTGAAACGCTTTCGAGAGATGGAGCACCAGACTCCTGGTGGGTGTCACCCAGCTGCAATGTTTGTAAATAAACAGATATTTCCTCCTCCTCGCTCTATGCACTTATGATGATGAGGAAGCGTCCACCGATAAGCGTTGACAGACGACGGGTTGTGAATCCCATCCTACTAAAATTGTCTGCGTCTTCAGGCATTGTGCGCACAGCGAGTAAATGCGGCAGCCTTAAAGGGCCGTCCTAGGCGGTAACCTTTTTGGCGTACCGCAAACACAGACCGGCGATCACGTGGTGGTAGCACTGACCATGCACGTAGTGCATATAAAGCTACGGGCGAACGTGCACGGTACTTGACCCTGCGTCGTCAGGACTACTGCGAATGCTGTCCGACGAAGACAGCACTCCAGATCAGACACCAGATGTAACTGTAGGAAACACCGATGTGTCTCAAATCTCCTTAGCTTTCCTGTCGCGGACGTGTCAGCCCTGGCCCCTGGACCAGGAGGGTTTGGACAAGGCGTGGCGTTAAAGGGTCTATAACATCCGGGGAACGTATTAATGAGATCGATACGGTAATGTTCGCCACCACTTCACAGTCAACTTGGCCAAATTTCTCTTCCGAAAACAACTTACGTATTAAATAAACGACTTTTAAAGATTCGCACTCCCTCTTCAGCTAACAGCATGGTGGTGTAAGCCAGACAAACGAATCGGAGCGCAGCGCAGGCGATTGTCTCCGATGTCGTCTGCTTGGCGTTCGCATCGCAATATACTAAGTGAAAAGTCCTCGGTAAATACGCCGAATTTCGCTTCTCTTACCAGTGTGCACGAGTTCTGACGTGACCATGGTGTTACGCTCCTGGCTGTACGAACATGTCCGCGCTAACCAGAAACAACATTCCACACGCCGGTCACAGAGCAGACGGCGTCCTTTACTATTCCGGCTCGCCCTCCCGCCCGCCTGTCGGTCGGTCGGTCACCAATGGTACCGAAGTCCCTCCAGCCGCTCCATGATTGGTCTCGTCCGCGCCAAAGAGCGCTCACTGATTGGCTTTGTGCGGGTGACGTTTCCAGAGAGGGAATTCCGGAATACCCTCAATATGCGTCGTCTGCTCTTGCCATGTGTTACATCGATCTGCACAGGAACAACGCGATTAATTCGCGTCGGATTTTCGGCGTTATTTATCCGTGATGGATGCGGAGTAAAACGTCACTATAGTTTCGGAATCGACTTTGACGGATGCGATAGTCCCTTTAGAGAACGTGCCGCGCCAGGCCGGCCAAGTAGGCCTGAAGTCCCCCGCCCAACAACAGCTCGATAACAACATCCCTTCACGAAAGAAAAGAAAAAGCGAATGAACCAGTTGTTCGCTATGCTCGGTCTGGGCAGCTGGTCATCCATCCATTTTGTTACCTAAAAAAAGTGAGCAGATCCGTATCATTACACAAAATTACGATAATCCACGAACGAAGGTGACCGCTGCTGTCCTGTCCATGGGGAAAGCTGCACATAGTCGCTATAGCTGCGAGTGATCCTCCCTGGGACGGATTCAGCCGAGGCGTTGCCCCGCTCGCCCAGGCGCTAATGGCGCCACTGTCGTGGGCGCGAGCACATCTCTTTTATTAACATAAATGTGGCTCTAGCTCCTCTGGCGCACCGTAAATGTGAGTGCAACATACCTGAACCACCCACACAAGCCACATGTGACGTGCGATGTTTATTCATTTTGCATACCCACCGTTGTTTTCAAGGATAACTACGATTACAGCAGCCTATGAGCGCGTGACGTTCGTGCATGACATGCGATGCCTAAGTCGTGACCTGCTTTGAAACCATAGCAAGGTGAAGCGATGGATATTTTTTGTATTTTACTAACACGGCGGATTGTGTTACGCAAATTTCGGTGCAGTGAAGCCACATGGTAGCAATTTACAGAACCCTATTGCGTTGATTGTCCAGTGTAGCCGTAATTTGTATTACTAGCAGTGCCTATCAATCCATATGCGCTGCTAGATATAGAAGTTCCGAACTGCGAGAACATCTGAGAGCAACCCATCGCTTGACGGTGCAGACGAGTTGGCAAAACCCTCCATAAGTGGACACCATGTGGCACGAGCCACCACAGGCTACTGCCGTGCAGGTTCGGCTGGAACAATTTACATCACGTACGATGCGTAGATGCAAAGAAGAAGCGAGGTTTCTACTTATGTCATTGCACTCACCGGGTATGCGCACACATAACATATGCACACGTATACGTACGCAATTAGACATTGCGGCTACGGTTATTAAGCATTAGAAGACACTGTAGAATGGTGCAAAAGGCAACAAGCGTGGCAGCTGAATCACTAGCACAGCACTCTGGAAATGGTTGTCAACGTTCGGTGGGAATGTTCACACAAAATTGGACGACGCTGCAAGTCTCTTTGGCTTGGAATGCGCCTCTTCCCTTCTTGGACGCAACGGCGACGTAACTACATGCACGTTGCACCAGAGTGCGCCCGCGTCACTGCCGTACTTCGAGCACACTGAAGTAACACCTGACTGTAATGTATTTCATTTTCGACGGTTCACGTGGAACACGACCACAGTGACGTAGCAACCATCCCAATGAGTACGGCGACACGGCGTTGTACCTTGGGGCACATGTCCTGCGAAGGGATCGTGGCGCTGTTTTCCATCATGGAGCTGCCGAAGTTTGGAAATCCTATGTCGGATTCGACGAGGGCGTCGTCGACCCTGCTCCAGGTTCCATTGTTCGGCCGCGGCTCCAGACCCAAAGCGCGGCACATAAAGTTGTAGTAGTCCACGTTTACTATGGGTTTGATGACGTGATCTTGTTTCAGGCCTGCGCATAATTGCGTCAGATTTATTTCCGCGCTCACGTAAGTCAATTATGGGATAACAGCGGTTTAGAAATCAGTATGGAACTTTTTACGCTGAACATTCGGGAGAAGCCTTGCAACTCCAAAGACGAATATATATATAACAGCTATATACATCTATAGCTCACCAGAGAAATATTTATTTTTATTTTTCGTTGCGCATGCGTGCGAATCCCATCAAATGATTTTGCTTACCTGGACCTTGGGCATAGAAAATGGTTCGCATCTCAGGAAGTTCAGGGTCATACCCGTGGAATCCTAGATACCGTTTAGGTCGCTCCAACTTGGTTCTTCTACTATCATGTAACTGCGATGCAGTTAAAGGTTCATCGTAAGGACAAACTAAAGGCATATACGGAAGAGGTTCTTAATAAGACAGGTGATGCTGCCGGATGCATCGCATGCAGGAATTCTACCTAGCGGATGAGTCGCCGTTGTGCTTTACACGAGTTTATACCTACCGGCAAAATGTAATACTTGGGCATTGTCATGAGGAAAAGAGGAAGTAGCCTGTGACTATGCTTGATGTGGTATCTGTCTGGAAGTTCTTCTTTCGTGTATATTTGGAGTCCTTCTATGTGCGCGTCAGTCAATGATTTGTGGAGCTGCATAGAAAAAAAAAAAGTTGATTATATACGTCTATGGAAGTCGATAATAGGAGTATTAGGTTCGAACACGGTCTAGTACATCAGCAATGTCGTGGCATGGTGAACTCTGGAGTGTGGACGTCGTCTTCCGAGAAGGAGGTTAGTGACGGGTTGCCGTGTGCAGTGGGCAAAATCAATTCACGCGCCTGCCACAGCGATTTCACTCAAGATGCTAGTCATTTTGCGACGTAAAACACACGTATTGTAAGGAAGATCCACCGCCATCGCCCTCTCGAGAAGCACCGTCTTCGAACTGGCTTTCGTACCCTCGGTCGCTCATTAAATCTGTATAGCCTCTAACATAGCATATAACCTCTTAACAATAACTCTTATAAAGTTCTTAGCAATATTATTGTTTGAGTGGTGGCGATGCCACATATAGATGCAGGATAATATATATCTTTTGTGTCATCCACAGATGAAATTGAAAACGAGCTTTTTAGCACGTATATTCTTAGCAATTTTTAGCACAGAACTGAGAGACGAAAAATATGACAAAGTCGATAGACATTTGACAAAATATATTTTCGCCGTTGCTCATAGAACCTAATGGCAGAATTCTAAAACTGACTTAGTGCGTCCTGTGCCTAATTTTCGGATTCTCATTGAGTGACGTTATTCTTCATTCTGTTTGCGATTTGTGTCGTCATCGGGCTTGGACTTGGTGTGTACGGGGCACCTCAGCAGTTTCTACACCTCCTCCAATGCTTAGAGAAGCCCGGATTGGGAGCCTCTAATAATCCAGAACTGCTCTGTTGGGCGACCAGTTCTTCCACACTGCCTATCGAAATAACAGCCTTCTGATCAAAATACTTATCGGCTGCGTCGCTGATAAGTAGGGTTCCGCGTTTCCAGCATTTGCCGAAAAATGCCGAAAAATACCCGCCGAATATTTTTGGGGAATTCGGCATGATCCCAAAAACTCCGAATTATACTTTTGCTTATGGTGCTACACGCAGAAAATGCCGGTACCCGATTGCACTTTTCTTCCTGAGGGGCATCACATTTTATTTTTTCCTTCAGCTCTTTTCCAGGTGGAATGCGGGGAATACCACCCTGCGGATCTGCTAGCTATCCTCTAGCAGGCTCTGTCTTCTGGTTGAGGGGAAAACCTTCCTCTGTAACACTTTGATCAGTGGGTCAAGAGGGTTCATGTACACGTGGAACCCTCCGACAGAGGAAAGGAAATTCTTTGCGTTCTCAATATCCTCCTATACCAATAACCTGCTCTCCCTCCATAGTTCTTCTCCGTAGTGATTACAGCTGCCGGTGTTTGGCATCTATTTTTTGGCGCAAACGTCTTAAAATGCCGAAAACATCCGAATTTGACAAAACATATAAATGCCGAAAAGCACCCGCCGAATTTCCCCAGGAATAAATACCGAAAACGGGGAAAACTACTCATAACGCTCTCCTTCTATACCGGGTGTTTCGCGAAGGTCCCACGGCTGAATAAACAGGGGGTGCTATCGAACATATTTTTTTAGTCATCATCCCTGAGACATCGGCCATACGCTCATTAATTAAATAAAACTCCTAAAAGGGAATGCCAAGCTTCTGTGCATGGTCCAGCCGTGAAGAGATATGACGAGAAATTAAAGAGCGTCGGAGGATATCGTTGTGACCAAAAATTTTGTGAAATAGACAAAAACCAGTAACACTGTGTCGAAGTGAGAGATGAGATAGGTTAATACCAGCTTTCATGGAGGTAACACTGGCTGTCCTTTCATAATTACCGAGAATGAACCGTGCTGCGCGGTTTTGTACACTTTCCATGTGAGCAATGAGTGTCGCCTATCCCGGGTCCCACACAGAAGAAGCATATTCAAGCTTCGGTTCGGTATAACGTAAGTTTTAGATATAGTGGACCAAGGCTGTAATTACGGCGGATGTACCCTACACTCTAAGAAAAAAAAAAAAAAAGGAGTGAAACGGGGAGTAATTGCAGCTTCTACCCCCTAGTCTGCAATTACTCCCCATTTTAGTCCCCTAACCCGACATTTAGTCCTGACATTTACTCCCCAGGACTGCAAATTGTCATTAAACTTCGCGAATGGTCTCCTGAATGCAACAGTCTACGTAAATATACCCTTGGTCAATTTGAACGACATAAGGCTGTATAACTCAGACAACGTAGCAATTTTCCAGCCACACAAAGTAAGAAACAGTTGGAGCATCTTTCTTCGCAAATTGTGCCCTATGTATGGCGCAAGATTTTATATCACTCGATATATCACGGTTGACGGTTTGCTTCAAGGTATTTTCATGCATGTACACGAATTATGTACTTGGGAGTCTTACAACAGCGCGTGAAATGCAGTTTCCACTCTGTGACATTTATTTACTCCCGTGCATTTGCTCCCGAAAGGGACTATTTTTGTGGCAACGCATTTAGTCCTCAAAAGGAGTAAAAGTACTCATTTTCTTTTTAGTGTGTAGAGTTGAGAGCTGCACCTGTTGTTAATGGCAGATGCCTCCCTGAAACCGCCAACCCGGCACGGCATACGTGCGACGCTGTGGTTCGAGCTTTTTAGTGACAATATGCGCAGAAAAAACTGTATCCCAAATATCAGACCCGTCATTTATACACGATGGAACGAGCGGGCTACTTCGGAAATGTTGCCGCTCGCACTGCAGCAGAGAACAAGCCTTTCTCACGAATTTAACCGGCGCGGACGTACGGAAACATTGTAGGAGGTGCAGTGCAGAAATATCTGTCTTTACACTGCACTCGTAAATACACAGCAAAATTATTCTCACGTGACATTTATGAAAGGAACCGGATTAAAAAACGTACAGAAGTTTTGAAAAGCACGGGACATACGAGTCCTAAGGAATCTATTCGGACATACTACAGCACGTCTTGCTTGTTATAAGTGCATAAGAGCCGACAGTTACTCGCATGTCGCCAGGCGACAGTCTTAGAACTCCGTTGCATTCAGTATGACTCACAATTCGGAATATGAATATGAAAGAGAAGTTACCAGGAACATTACGTCTCCCTGATAGCCAATTACTGCTCTCCGCATGAGATAATAATTTAACGATATCATAATTTTTTTCTTTAGAATTATTTTGACCTCTACTCATCTTTTACTTTATGGCGTTTTCGTACTCACTGGTAAAAGCATGTCTTTTCCAGGCTGCACCATAGAGAAGGATCCGTAATTTAGCATGTACTTGATGTAGGGCGCATACTTCTCCAGTACGATGTCTGTCGTCGACTCCAGGCCGGTGTCTGCCAAGCCGTGATCGGAGACGACCATTAACGTCACCTGCACAGACCATCAGAGTAACGAATGTGCCCACCGAGACTTTTCTTTGCACCAAAACACGCGGTCATTTAGTGTGTGTGTCCGGGGAAGAGAGGGAGGAAAACGCTGGGTAGAAACGAGCGACCTGCTTGCTTAGATTGGCAGCACGTAGCTCGGGGACGAGGAAACTAGGGGGGGGGGGGGGTGAAGGCCCGTTAAACGTATCGGCTTATTAGAGCAGCATGGATTATAGTCGACCGATAATATGGCATAAATGCCGGCGTACTGGTGCATGAACTTCACCCCGAAAAATCCTGAGTCTGGGCACAGGGGAAGACGACGACAAGACATAAACGCCGCAAACCAACAAACTGCCCTGATCCGACGCCATCCTGCCGATGGCCGAATGCAATCAAGAAGCTCAGCATAGCTATTTGGACAAGCTTTTGACGATGGAGGATGGCACGAGGATAGACTATATCCTCGACCTAGGGATCAAACGCGCTGGTGATCTGCACAGCTTGCTGAAGCATACAACCTTGCATTCATTGGTTGTGGCTGGGCAGTCCATGCCGTGCTTCTCCGTTTCTTTTTCTCCCAGGCGGGATCATCCAGGGCTCGGTGTATGTTCAAGCTTCAAGATGTGGGCGCATGTAGCGCGGCGAGATCAGGTGCGAAGAAGGGGGCCGTCGGACTTGGAGACGGCATCCGTTGCTCAGAGTGGTGGTGCAAGTCCGCCTCTCGTTAGCCTGTCAGGGTTTTGTCGCCACACATTCCGCGTGATTACGTTCGCGCAGCAGAAATTGCTTGGCGGAGCCTTGACCTTTTGCCGAGATTTCGTAGCTGTTTGGGAAGCGCATCAGCTTGGTCATTGCCTGCAATGTCCTTATGGGAAGGCATCCATTGTTCGTATTTTGTAACGATACTGTAGTGGCCCGCAATTCGAGCTGTGCCACTTACAGCTGGGCCCTTCCTGCGAAGTAGCATCTTTCAAAGAGATGGTTGATGCAGGAACTAGCGCCCCGATATTTTCCCTGGTGGACCCTTTCCCAGGACTGTTAAATTCGACCTGCGGGATTCAGCATGCGGTGGCAGCTACTCCTGTGTTTTTGTTCACACTAGCGTCAGCGTAGATGTATGTGGATTGGTTATAGTTGATAACATTGAGTCTGGGGAGTTATGAACAAAGCGCAGACAAAAATGGGTGAGACGGGTGTTTATCCTTTGTACGTAACTCTTCAGATCGGAAATCTTACCAACAACTAGCCTACACCAACTTGCTTGCATTTTGTTTTTGCTCTACTGGTTATGGTTGTTGTGGAGGCAAAGCGAGAGAGAGAGAGAGTGTGTGTACCACCCTGTGGTCCAACGGTGGGGGCTTTACCAGTAACGGTTGTGTCTCAGAGCGCAGGGCACAAGCCTATGCCCATAGATACATAGAGTGTGGACATCCGCAGAGGGATTCGGTAAGAAAGGTTCAGGTCAATTCTGTGGAGCAGCGACTTCGGCTCTGTTGCTCTCGACCTGTGGCTTCGAACTGAACGACGCTGGATGACGCACAATATATATGTTTTGCGTCCTCAGGAGTGGAATGTATCTTTTTCGAGGGACCGAGGGGCGTGCTGTCAACACCATCAGCCCCCGCAATGCCGATGTTACCGGGGATCGACTGGAGCCCGATCGCGTGCCCTTTTGCGACAGCCGTATTGCACGATTAGATGATGTCGTACATTATGACATTCGTTGCGTATTTTCGTCGAATTCGTGTTCCTCATGCTCAGGCATGTTTCATCATGGATTTCATCCACCAGCTAGCCTGCGTTTATACCATTTTATCAACTGTGACCACAAGACCACTGGAGGACAGAGATGCGTGCAGTGCTCATGGGATCTGAAAGGATTGACCAGTCATCAGGTGTTGCTTGGTTGGGAATGTACTGGACGGTGTCTAGAACAGTGTACATTTCTGCGGCCGTAGAAAACGTCTTGTGCGATAATCACTCAGCGTGATGTACACTGTAGCCCTGGATGACGAAGGCACGAGAAGATCCTGTGGTATTAGTGGATGCATCCGTGAAAATCATCGTCCTTTCTGCATGTCGTGATATGGACTGGCCTTGGAGTAGATCTCCAATTCGTTATACCAGGTATATCCCCGATAACATCAGAGTGATCAGACTGACGAAGGAGCCATGGGGGATACGCAACACTTTGTGGCGGGGTGATGGTGGTACTGCTGAAAGAGCTCGTCGTTGTCTGCCATCACCGAGATTCAAGCCAGGATACCTCCGATCTGGATGTGACATGGCCAGCACGCTAACCACTGGGCCACGGGAGCTGGTGCTTCGTAGCGCGGAATTTTATGGCGTAGCGGGATTGCGAGTCTATGAATGCCAGAGTTTGCGCGACGAAGGAGGAGCCCTGGCAAGCGGGTGAACGTCGATGACGGGTTACAAGACGAGTGTAACGACGCAGGACTTAAACATCTTGAAGTGTGGGTATGGGTGGTTCACTCGCCTCGCCTAAGGCTGTGATGTTGGGCGTTGCGGTTGGGGCTCCGAGGCATACCTTTACACTTATAGCCATGACGCACTGCAGAGTAGTTCACTATGGGGGCGCAAGGTAGTGGTGGTGGCTAGCCAAGACAGGACCGTGATACGCCAACATCTGTCGAATCCGCCTTTTCAGAAAGAGGTGGCGTCACCGCGCGGCTAACTGGCGAAATAGAGTGGTTGTCAATTATGGCGTGAACTAAAACCATGTGCGTGCTGTCTCCGTATGTCAAAAAGGGTTAATTGGACATGTACTGAAGTTCATGAAGCGTCCGGAATGCAACATCGTACCTGGGGGGGGGGGGGGGGGGGTACTTATCTGTCATCACAGGTTGGGACAACGTTATTACCGGTGTTCTGTGCCCGAGCAGCGACCAAATACTGGACTTCTCCTTCTGCTGTGGGTTCGATCGCTTGCACGGAAAGCGAAGAAAGACAAAATTCTCCCCCTTGTTGTACTTTGCAACTGCTGAACGAACATGCTTCTTCCATATTTATCAAAAAGTCTTCCGCTCCATAGGTTCACGAAATATTGCCTCTTAACGCAAAAATATGCAACCCGATACCATGTGCATACGTGGGACAGAACACATACGAAGTGTGGCTATTAAATAACAAGACTGGAAGGAAAAAATCATGTGTATTACTACATCAGTCCAAATTAACAGCTATCGCCTTCAACATACTCCCCTCTCCTATCTATGCAACGGTGGATACGAATTTTCCACTGTTGGAAGCAGCGCTCCAAATCATCAAGTGCCATCCGCTTCAGTAATGTTGCCGTTCTGGCCTTGTGCTCGGGAACAGTCTTGAAGTGGGTCCTCTTCAATGCGGACTTCACCTTTGGGAACAGGTAAAAGTCGCAAGGAGGCGAATAAGGGGGGTGGCCCAGCACTGGAACCTTGTTGTCAGCAAGAAACTGCTTCACCGACAGTGCATTGTGAGCTGGAGCATTCTCCTGGTAGAGAGTCCACGAGTTTTTTCCACAACCCGGGCCCCTTCTTCCCTACTCTTTCCCTGAGATGTCCACCATCTCTGCTCTCATCCGAATGCTTAATCGGCGATCGTTGCGCATGATTTCATTAATTTTTGTAACATTCTGTTGTGCTGCTGCAGTGACAGGCATGCCTTGTCTGCCCTCGTCTCCAATATCCTCCCGTCAGTCGGCAAACCGTTTGTGCCACACAAGACACCCGCATTGACATCCCGCAAGACAATCGCATTGGCGCCGTACACCTCCTGCAACAGTTTCGGGCATACACTCGGTTATTTTTTTATGAATTTTACGAGGAATATCTGATTGGTCCGCTGCTCCAACGCGGTCCATGATCCCGGCAAGACAACCGCGTGGCTGTACCTGTGTGCACCGCTGGCACAGATATAACAAAGACATCGAGACGTAGCCTGTCACATTCTCTACCGGAGGGTTCGGGGTTCCGTATTGCGCATGCGCTTCCCGCTCGGGAATGCACAAAGGCTACGAGACGCGCGGTCTCGTTACTTAATAGCCACACCTCGTATTTATCCTGTCGGCTCATGTGATGAAGGAACGGAGCAGGTTGTTGTTGTTGTTGTTCGACATTGAACACGCTCAGATCTAGCACTGGGAGCGAGGCTTAGATGGAAGTGCAGCTGGTGCAGCGACAGCTGTTTCGCCTGCCGCAAGACTTCTGCCATGGCGCGCCAACCTAACCAACGGCTTCGCCGTCCGTTAACCCAGCGTTTCCCAAACTTCTCGTTGTATCGGATCCCCCAAAACACTGAGAATCCATAGGGGGACTCTCGATAAGTATGAGTCATGTTGACATCAATAAGGGACGTGAAGAAAGATAAGGAAAAGCAAACAAACAAGGCATCGCCATGCAGGAAATGAGAAGATAGTACTGCCTTCTTTAGTGTCATATATCATCATATATCAATATCGTCCCCCTCAGAGGTGACCAGCACTCGCCAAGACGGTCTTCGGGCTGTCTTCGATCGACCCCCACGAACAGCCTTGGGGACCCTGGGGGTCCGCACTTTGGGGACCACCGCGTTAACCTAACCAACCTAATCTCACTTGGAAATTTACGAATAACAGCGTAATTCATTACTAGCGTACGCGTGACTTGCGGTTGGCCTCGTTTCCAGGGTCAAGTTGGCCGCTTGTCCTATGTTGAATTTCTGTGATTTCCGCATACGTGATGGCAGACGACGAATGACAACCAAAGTGTTTCGCCAAAGTACCGATAGGATACGCCACCACCGTCTTTCGCATGCTCCGTTAACATTTTATGAAATGACAGGCCGAGCAGAGCGCGAGCAAGCACGTTCAGCCTAGCATATGGACTTCAGCGTTCCAGCGGGCGGTCCATGATAACACCAAGAAACCGATGGTGGCTCGCTATTTTGAGGGCGGCATTTATGCAGCTCTCATAGAGTTTTAATAAAGAATCCGTAAAGGATAAAGAGAAACACCCGCTATGTGCTCTCAATCAGGCTACTGTGTACCCAGTTTCAACTGAAGCTGTCTGCGTCTTCTCTCTATGTAACTCCTCAATCATCATAATAAAATAAAGATGTTGTTCTCTATGTAAGTTTCTTACATGATCGTCTCGACTGTGTCAGTTGTTCTTCCTCAATTTCTGCTCATGTCCGTATCTTGACTAAACATGGGGGGGGGGATATGTTTATTAAGAAAAAAGAAAGGAAAGGTTAGCCAGGCAAAGAGCCGGCTTGCTATTCCGAAAATAAAGGAAAGAAAGGGGGAAGGGGAAAACGAAAAAGAAAAGGAAGGAGAAAGAGAAAACAAAAAGGGGAATCAAAAAAAGGAAAGGAAGGAAAAAGAAAAAGGGGGTAAGGGGAATCGAAACAGATGAAGGAAAGAAAAACAAAAAGCAACAAAAAGAAAGGAAAGGGAAAGAAAACAAGAAACAAAAAGAAAGGAAAAGAAAAGAGAAACAAAAAGAAAGGAAAACACTAAACATGGCTATAATGTTATTCTTATCCCGTTCTACCATACTCTGCGTTCAGGTTGTGTTGCCATGTACTGAAGGGCAGTTGATCTGTTCTTGAAGAGTCAATATGCGACCACGAAAGATAATGGTTAATATTTTTTTTATCGCCCCAGCTGAAACTTGCACACTAACATTCTAATTACTCCAGTTGGGTTATCACGAGTATAAGAAACTATAGCATTCTGAAATACACTGTATACTGACAGCAACCGTCAATGATCTCGTTCGAAATATCGGCGGCTTCTGTCCTGAGGCAACTCCCTTCCTACATCTCTACCGGTTCGCTGGATTTCTACCCATCTATGTTGTAACTTGTGAGTCATAATATCTTCCTGAGATTCCGTAACGCATGCGTGCTAAATGTAGCACGGTTACATAATTTAACTCGTTACGTGCGTTGCAATGCATTACCTCCTCCGTGAGGTTGAGGGCATCTAATTTGTCCAGAATGTAAGTCAAGTGACCGTCGAATTCGTAGAGAGCTCTACGTCGCTCCCTGCTTCCCGGTCCGTGGAGTCGACCTGGAACAATAAACAGAAGTCACAAGTACTTGATTGGACTCTGGGTATTTTCGATGGGACCGTTTACGTAAACTAAACCGAGAGTAAATGCAGGAGTCGTCTTTCAGACGAGACATAAGATCATGCCCTTGCTGCGGTTTATTTTTCTCGAACGTAGCGACATTCTTATGCGACATGAATTCATCGCAGTATACAAATACAGGGTGTCCCAGCTAAATGCGAACCTATTTTTCGAAAAAAAAAACGAAAAGAAAACGAAAGTTGTTCCTTCACGGATTTCTTTTTTTTTTCTTTTTTTTGCGGATGATATATTGAAGGGATTTTTGTTCTGAAGACTGCTCCGGTATCAGGTGAACGAAGGGACCAGGCGTTCTCATTGGGACAACTTCCTAGCTTTTATAACTAAAAGTTAATTATTGATATATTGCAATTGATTTCATCTCGGAAAAAGTGATATATATATTTTTAAAAAATATGTTCGCATTTAGCTGGGACACCCTGTATATGACATACTACAAAACAAAACAAGATAATAAAATACTCGCCGCAGCCCTAGTGGGAATAAATTACCGAATTTACTAACTGGAATACGCAAACTGCCTGCAACTGGTCTAGCAAACGTTACCAACCGTAATGTCCGACGAGTCCGTAGTGCATCATGGCCAAGCTGAGCTCGTCCGTGCCGAACACTTCCAGCACCTCATTGACCTTGTTGCGAAAGTCTTCGTCAATAGATGTACGCTGGTCTGGATTGTTGTGGGGATACGGGATGCATATCGCGGGGCGTGTTTCGTTGAATGCCACTCCGCAGCCGGGCCACCAGTAGACAGCCGATCGAAGTCCACGGCGTTCGGCCGCGATCCAAATGGGTTCAGCGCGGTCCCACCAATAAGGCATCGCTGCACGGCTATGAGGTAAACCCAAGAAGACCGATTGGTGTTCTTCATCAAACATGTAGTCTGCTATGACACCGTGAGACTCCGAATAGAGACCTAATAGAGGAAGAAGACGGAAAAGGTCACTTTTCTTGTACAGGCTTATTTCCACTGTAGAAGTTCGAACATTTAGCACACCCAGTTGCTGCGGTATCTACAACACGTGTGCAAATCTATTAATTGTCCAATTCACAACAAAAATTATTCAGTATTTTCTTCGTAGACTTCTATTGGAGAAAATCCATGGTGATATTGCTGCAATGAAAGTGTCATTGTGTGGTAGTCGGTGTCCAATTCTCTATACAGGGTGTCCCAGGAAACGTGTAATTTAAATTATAAGAAAAAAAAAAAAAAAAAAACTACGCCACCTAGAAACATGCGGTCAACGGCATGTTCTTACTAGGTTTTGGGACCTCCTGATGTGAATGCCATTTAACTTAATGTCAATTTTTGCGAACTGAACTCGAAAATTTGGCAAGTAAAGGTCGCGTATTTACCCAACTAATGTAAAGCGCGTGCCGAATGTACTCCAGTTTATGATAATTGACGCGTATATTGAGGAGCTATCCAATCGAAAAAAAAAAAAAAAAATAGCCGTACTTTATGCGTTTCGCAGCGCAAATGGCATAGCGCTCGACGACTTTTTGCCCGACCTCGTTGTCAGTCCGACGAAAGGAGGTTGCTAAACTCAGCTCGTTGGTGGCAGCCAAGGTCGTGCTGAAGACTGGGAGGTGGTGGGTTCGAATCCCACCACCGGCTATGCTGAGGTTTTCCCTGGGTTTTGCGAAGACTTTCCAGACGAATGTCGGCGCACTTACCCCTGAAGTCTGCCCAGGACGCATACTAACCCCATGTCCCCCTCTCCTTATTGCTGTCCTTCCTCCATCTGTCCACATCTATACGCCGTTCATAGCCACAATTGCTTCGTGGCGCTAACACGAAAACAGAAAAAGAAAAAAAGTCGCCAAATTTTGATTTGTGAATGAGCCCAAACCAGAACTGCACACTTCACGAGCGCAGAAACGTCATGACCTCCATCTTATCCAGGCCAGAAAACGGCCCATCTGGCCATCAGATCAGCGCCTACTCCAATCAGTTCAATCGCTGCAAGGTCTCGCTTTTCTCAGAAATTAATTAATGAACGAGTTAGTTAATGCATTTTAGGTAATTAGTCGTCCAGTAGTTACATGCGCTTTCCGGTAGGATATCCGCTTGGCCGTATAACCCACCCAGGTAAGGGTAACGGTAATGGTAACGGAAACAGAAACGGTATATTACCGAAATTAGAGATGGTAACGATAACGGAAACGAAAACGCATACCACTGTCCTCCATTACCGGAAATAGAAGCGGAAACGAAAATTATCGTCCGGTATTGAATTCGGGGAATGGCTACTACTGTTGTGCGATGACATTTCAGTGACTTTTCATTTAATTTTTGTATTTTAATGATTCCATTCCCTGCAATGCTCTAAATACTACCCGACAGCATGGAAAGAAAGCGCAATATTGAATATTGAGGGTGCATCACTTGCTTATACCTACTCGTGACATTACCTACCTACATGACATCAAGACATGAGAAATACACAACATAGACTCCACGCACTCTACTCCACCACGGCACGAGAATAACAGCATATGATTTTTTATTTTTATTTTATTTGTTACTTTCTTCTTTTCACCGTGACTCTATGGCAGTATTGTTTATACTGAGAGCGTCTGCCTCTTAATGCGACATTGGTTGAAGGTTACGCCCATCTTGGGTTGCTGGACTCAAGAGTGACTGTAGACATGTTCATACACTTCGTTAAAAATCTTGCAAGATTTGCGCATCCCAACGACGTAAAATTACTTGCGTAGTGTGTACGCCTGACACCGAAGTAGCACTTGGGCAAAGCAGGTTGCTGATAGAGCCGGACGGGCTGTCCTCCCGCGGCTCTACAACAGCCGTTCCATTACCGCAAACAGTAACGGAAACTTAACGAAATTAAAAGCTCGTATCAGAAACGGATAACGGAAACGAAAATATAGCAGTAACGAACATGAAAACGGTAACGAAAATACGTCCGTTATCCTTCCCTGAACCCGCCAGTGTAAACCGCATCTAGGTAGCTCTCATAGTTTTATTATGGAAATTATGTCAATGATAAAAAAAAAAAAACGCCCCGCATAACGATAATTGGGAGTAGATGTAACGTGAGTATGTCTACGTCTGTGTGACTACATGCTGCACGTGCCGCACCTTATACGGACTGAGCTACCGAGCCCTGAATGCTCTTGTTAACACGTTGCAGTTAGGGTTGCCACCTTTCGGAGTGAAAAATACCGGCTGAGGGAGAGGAGGTGGAATAGAGGGAAAGGAGGAAAGGCTCGCGGGAAAGGGAAAGTGGGTGAGGAACGTTCTAGCTGGCTCGACACAACCACCAACAGCTTTGCACAACCACTGCTCTTGTACCCTCCGAACACAAGACGTAATGAATAACAATGATAATAATAATAACAATGACTAATAATAATAATGAATAACTAAGAAAACGACTGGTGACTGCGGAGTTTGGTCTGTGCTCCAGATTTATTCAAGCTGCAGTGGAATGAAGGTCTTGAGCCACAAATACCGGCAAAAGGCTACCGGTATCACCTTCCTACCGGCAACCGGCAGAGGAAGCAAATAACCGGCCGTGCCGGTATAATACCGGCCTGGTGGCAACCCTAGTTGCAGTAGCTACATTTTCATTACTGCCCGTGAAAGAATCGCCTCCCTCTTTTACTTTGAGTGACGTGCAGTTCCTCCTCTTGTACCCACGATGCAACCAGTTTCAAAATGGGGTAGAGTATTGCCCCTGGCGATGAAACTCCCCCTTCACCATCATTAAATAAAGTTCAAAGTGTGTCAATCATCATTGTCTTGGTCGCACATTCTTGCAATGTTCGCCAAAGCGTGGTAACCCATGCTCACGTTACGGCGAAACCGAAACCATTCCTTTTTCTTCCTTGTTTAAAAAGCTGTGATACTCTGCTGGATGAAATTATTTTGCATTCGTCATTCGTCGCGTAACTTATACAGTCGAACACAACTCTCCTATCAGAATCATATTTTAAGAGCTCCATTCTGTCCGAATGTTGTGTGTTGAGCTAAGATTGTACACAGGAGTGAGGCAAGCAAGCTTGTGCACCGGCCTTGTGGGCGGCATATCCTTCGGGTACACGGAGAAACAGAAAACACATACACGAAGAATGATTTACGGAAAAGCGCAACTTGCGCTTCTTCATCTCCTGCGTGCCCTTCTGAAAGGCCCGATGTTTCCCAGAAAGGCTCCATATTCGGGGTCTTCTCCGTTCCTGTGTACTGGCTCGGAGTGCGTTGCTCCCATGTGTCAAGTTGCGCGATCCAGATGCTGAGCAGAACTGTTTTCACGGTTCGTCGCAGAAGTGACATTTTCATGAAGAGCTTTCTGACGTATTACTTGACGGACACGCACAAGCATGCGCGGATATTTTAGTCATGTACGTATCTGCGCATGTGCAGCCGAACAGAGTGGTTCCCTAGAAATCGCCTAAGACAACGGGCAGAATACATGTCGCAAAATACAAGAAAATATAATTAATCGTATAATCGAATAATAAGGAAGTTTTGCCATATAATTATACAACTTCAGGACTGTTTAATAAGCATAATATTATCTCCATCCATCATATGTACCGATATAAGCTATCATTGACCCATAGAAAAGCGACTCCTGAAAATAACACACTCTTCTTTGAGATAGCTAATCTGTCACGACTTGGTTACACATATTTTCAGCGCCACCCGCTAACTTGGACAATACCAAAACGTAGAACAACATATGGTGAACAAAGGCGACAACATAGACTCCCTACCTTGCTGAATAATGTCGACATAGACCTACTGAAGCCCTCCAAGAGAATGGTTCGCGTATACTTCTCCAGTTAAAGCTAAAATTATTTGCTGCATGCTGCCTTGCTGATGTGCTATGTATTTCTAAGAATAATTGTGTTATCATGATACCAGTTGTCTGTGCCGCTACTGTATGGGAGCAGATGCCTCGTCAAGTCACGGACAGTGACTTTTTGTGTCTGCTTCCAATTACTTACAATATATTATTGTTATTATTATAATATAATTGTACCGCTTAACCGTAGCTATATATCTAGGAATGAAACACTTCTGGCTACCTTGATATTATTCTTGCTTGCTAATTGCTATATTAATGTATTACAGATATTAAAAAGACAAGGATGTGAACAGGAGTGCCAAGAACCCGACGGTGAGTAGTTCAGGGCAAAGTAAGAACGGTTAGGAGCATCTGTTTATTAGTAACAAGACCCCCATTCACGAGTCTGCACTGCTTCAGATACAGCTATAACATCATATGGTATATACGTACCCGGTGTTTCACATATGTACAGCGAAAATAAATTAATAAATCCCCCACCCCAATAATTCGGAAACGGCTGCCGCTGCCGAAGAACTTTTCTTTCGGTCATCACCTTTGGGACATCGGCCAGGGCCTGACCTTTCTATGCGACTATTAATCAAATAAAAATTCTAACTTTTAAACTTCACTTCGGAAGCTTTCGGCACCTGTGCCGTAACGATCGAGACCTTAACCAAAAATATTCAAGAAAAAAATCGCTACCCATAGTGATTCTTTCGTGTAATTAGTTGGTTTCGGTTTGCCTATTTCTGGCGCGGAGTAGCGCAGCGTGCACACAGTGCGCTCTTTCGCTCAGCTATCCAGCTCTCAATTACGTGTTCATCTGCCTGGTTCGTCATCAAATAAAATTGTTGTTGTTGGTCCACACATGGGTGTGGTGGAAGATACCAAGAGATGCCTCGATGTTCCTCCTTCCTTCTTTATCTGACTTGTACAGCTTGGGACAAATGTTCACGGAACACCGGGGTGTCGCATTTCTCCATTGTAGCGACATCCTAGCAGAAAACTGTAGCGGACACACATACTGATGAATCAAATAGCCTGTCACCCGTTTCTTATTCGATCTCTTCCTCATATCTACCAGGGGACCGCTCCAATGGAGGAATACGCCAGTGTCGTGTTCCGTAAACTTTTGTCCCAAACTGTACAAAGCGCTCGCGGTGCAATCGTCGTCGTCACGATAAAAGCAAACGACATCTGTGAGCGCTGTGTACCAGTCGGGTAGGGAAGGAGAAGGCTCTGGAGGAGGGAATACCTAACTATTTCTTGCAGCTGGTCGTTATCTTCCGTCAAGCCCGTGTATGAACCTATGTATATCCGAGCGAGAGACCGTATTGCTGCGCTACTCCGCGCAAGAAATATATATATATATATATATATATATATATATATATATATATATATATAAACAATTATTACTCGAAAAAATCACTAACTGTCGACGCGGTTTTTTGTTTCTGGAATATCTTCGCTGAAGGTCTGGATCGCCACGGTACAGGTGCTGGAAGTATCCCAAGTAAAACTACAATGTTAGGACTTCTATATAATTTATGAGCGCATGCAAATGAGCCATTCACTGTTCAGCTCTTGGTGCAAACAAAGTTTTTCAATAGCGTCAACCATTCCTGAATTATTCAACTGGGGGATTTTCGTGAAACACCAGGTACCGATGTATGACGTGAAAAACGCTAATGGTCAGTCCTGGAGAAGTCGGAGATTGCGTGTGGATTCCTTCTGTATTACATTTCATAGCTCTAGGATTGCATAACTAACGACCTCCTTAACTTTTGCTACACTTTAGCTTCCGACTGGCCGAAGCTTACAACGCTGCTTTTCTCTTTTTCGCTTGCAATCGAGACACTTAGCTGATCACACGGATGACTGATTACAGTGCACGTCAGCCATTATAGTTGAGAGTAAATCTACCTCGGTAAAAGTGACCAATTTTATGAGCCCGTAAAAAGAGGCCACTGAACGTGATTAGGGAGCCCGACGCGGGTTGTTGCTAATTCTGTTAAAAGCTCCGACGCCGCAGAGAAGGAGATCACTGCCACACACACACGCAAAAGGTGCTCCGGCAATGTGCTTGAAGTGAGCCGTGTAATGACTGGTAGAGTTCCCGACTTGAACAACAGAATATTGGACTGCAAGGGTCAAAAGACGCGCGAAGTTACATAGCAACCTAAGGTTATTGAAGATAGTTGCTTTTATGCCTTCCTCTCTTCTACTGTCACTGTGACATGGTCCACAGTGAGAGGTACGCAATCGATTGGCGCAAACCCACGAATTTCGGACGTTTGTATTGTCTTCGCACATGCCACCCTTTGATATCTCTCTGTGAGCACAACACACTGTGTGGGCACCGCTATGGAAAGCAACTGTGGAGAAGATACCTGGTGAATAAATTGACTCCTATAAGGGAGACCTCTGTACCTGTCCAGATCCATCGACGCACAGCCCAGAACCACAGCTTACAACCACTGCCTTAGAACCGCAGCAAGTGATAGAAACCTTTTTTTTTTTTTAGTTTTCCCTTTTCTCATTGCCTCACACTAGGTAAAAAGCGCCGAATCTCTTCGAGATCCCATAAGTAGGAAAGGAAAACAAGGGCTGTGGTACAACGTAAACAACGGGAATTAGCCGAGGCAGGCTACCATTTAAGGACACACACGAACCCGTAAGCTTTCAACGCCCAAAAGGGAAAGCTCCACACGCTCAAATTAATAAAAACTCAGGAAAAGGTGCTAGCGGCAGGATTCGAACCTGAGCCTTCTGATTTTCGAAATCAGAAGGCTCGAATCCTGGCGTCGGCACCTTTTTCCCAGAGTTGTTTGATTTAGTTCCCACGTTCTTTGGATAAGCAACCGCTATATCGCACACGTTCCAACTTTCAGAACTCTTATCTCTTCCCACTCCCCAAACGAACTCCTTCAGTCCAACCCCGGAACCATCATCGCCGCTTCCCCAGATAGAAAACACCATTAAGGCTTTCCCGTGGCAGTGCTATCACGCCGCTGTAGCCGCAACCGATTTGAGAGCACACCGCATGCCAGCCATCCAGCCCGCGCGGCTGTGCTGCGCTCATAAATTATGCCATTTCTTCTTTTTTTTTTTTTCCCATGGAAAACACTCGAGGCCCGATTCGCATCCCGGTTATCTCGTCCCCATTCCGCTTACTTTACTTCCACTCATGGACCGTTCCATTGGTTGGACGCGCAACACAAGGAGCTGTCGATGCTTCCTCGCCGCTGTAGTGGCGCCACGTCCCTCCTTGGAATCAATTTGTAGTTTTTTGGGTTTTTTTTTTTTTTCGTTCAGCGGCCGACCGAGTGACCCATTTGCGTCTTCGAAACGATTGGTGGAACGGGGTTGTTCCTCCTCTTTGGGAAATGCACTTGGAGGCTGTCCCGCGCGAACACACTTCTTTGAGGCTTTCCCATAATTTCAATTACGCATACGGGTAGTCGTTCGGAGCGGGAAGTGACATTAGCGAGCCGAGCGCGCTTGCAGTGGGAGGCTGGATGATTATGATTGCACGGTAGTTCTCCCATTGTCGTTAGAGGTTGTTTGTAAGGGCATTTTTCTTTATTCCAAGAATGGACCTTGGACGACACGGATATTATTTGGTTCTATAGTGGAACTACAATGTCCGCCAAGTCTTGGAAACGGATGCATAAAAACGAGCAGAACCTGAAGCGCCAAGCCCTTTCGGTTTTTACGCATCAATCGATTTTTGGAAGGAAATCATTCACTAGCAGACGCACAAAACGAGAAAGGATGGAGGAGAAGAAGGTATGAAAGTCAAGGGATCGAAGCTCTGAACAAGGTTTTTGTGCAATATCAATATCCTCCGTTTCAGCGCATTCATCGACCATATATCGGACATCGCGTTGGAAAGTCTGTACCGAACGTCGAAGCAGACACGAGCATATGTTTCTGATATTTCTCCTCAATGTTTCTTTCCCTTCGAAATAGAACACGGGAGGCCGAACACAAAAGCGGTGCAGTGGAGCAACATCCTTCATTATACACCTCTCGTCTGTAGTTGCAGGATATATTTCTTCAGTACACGATGTCTCTGTGACTGCACGAAATAAATTCGAAAAAGAAAAGAAAATATGACATATATTTATAACATATCTGAGTATTATAAGGTTAGCAATACACGCTATGCAAGTAGGTCAGCTGTCTGCGCAGTTCCCCTGTTTCTCTCTCTCTCCCCTATTGACAATGGAGCGACCTCATTGGTCTCTCTCCCAAATGAGCGGGTAGCATTTCAAGGTTGATGCGTTGATGGTTTCTTTTTGTGCAGAACGTGCACTGCGCTTCTGTGGTCTCATGCTGGTCTACGAATATCTCCTCATTACTTCCTTGTGATTGGACACACTCTTTTTATCACGTGCTTTTCCATATTTTACCCTCTCCCCTGCGCAGAGACAATAAATTGTCGTAGTGTATTACCGCAATACGCAATGCATGTAGGTCAGCTGTATGCGCAGCTCTCCAGTTTTCCTCTTTATTCTATTGAACGTGGAGTGACCTCACTGGTCCCTTTCCCACATAGGGGGTAACATAACATTATAAGGTGGGGTGTACGTGTTTCTTTCTTTTTTTTTTGTGAACCCATGCGAATATACGAATACTGTACCCCCTTATCGCTGCCTTAAAGGGGTTGTGGCAGGTTATCCCAGCTTATCTCAGATAAACTTAAGAGGGCATACCAGCTCCCTCTCCCCACATACATTCTGTATGACGCATATTTGAAGCTTTTTCTCCGTAACCAGCGGTCAGATTTTTACGCGAGTGGTCTTATTGGGAAGGGGACGACAAGATCTATAACACGTGGGGCTCGGAATTTTGCAATTGTTCTCCGTTATTTTATGATCAAAGTTTGGAGGGTATCCACAAGAAGCCTAAGGCATGTTCTAGAATCCGAGCCCTACACGCCCCAGATCTTGTCGTCCTCTTTCTAACGATGGCACAGGTATCAAAATTTGACCGTTGATTGCTGAGTAAAAGCATCAAATCGCGCGCCATAGAGATTGCACGTGGGAGAAGGAGTTGATATTCCCTCTTAAATGCGGTTCTTTGCACCGATGTGAACCTGCACAGAAAGTTTCATAGCGAAAGAGAAAATAAAAGCGGAGAAAATGGGCACCGCGAATACCGAAACTCATGCGGCTCTGACGTCACAGACCTCACCGCCGCCAGTGAGGCAGCGCACGTGAAGTCACGTGCTTGCGGCTGCCAATGGGAGTGGACGCAACTCTGAGATCTGTGACGTCTGCACGTTGCTCGGAAGTGTTTTCGAGGGCTTGTATCTCGCTAAGTACGACACGTAGAAGAACAATTCTTTTTTCCTCTGTATTCTAGAATGCAGTACAATGCGTCTATGATGTAATGAACCGCATCTATGAAAGTGTCCCAAACCCTTTAATGAACAAACACCTCCTCACGTGGTTTCTCGAAACTTTGTCCTCACCCGTGCGCAGAGCCAAACAGTCGTAACGTATACAAACGAGTCAACATTTCTTTCTGCAGGTTTCATATACCGCGATAACGCCTGAAACCAGCTAGTGGCCAGAAGATATAATTCTTCATTGCATAATCTGCGTCTGTAGTTGCAGGCTTTTTCTCCAGCACACGATGTCTCTGCGATTGCATAAAATCAATTTAAAAAAAGAAAAGGAGAGAGAAGCCTTGCTCCGAGTACTCAGAGATAACTCACGAGGTGTATCCCCGCCGGAGGAGAATATGTAGGTCGCACATTGAGTGCGCGGGGGCATGCGAAAAAGCAGATGGGGAAGCCGACACACGTGTTTTGACGACGCGAATATTTTAAGTGTTTGCCTTAAAAGCATGCAAATGTGCTCTAAGTAGATCGTCTCCGTTTCGCAACATGATCACTGTACGAGCACAGTTTGAAGGATGCAGGCATACTACGTTGCGGCTCGAACCACAGTCGACTTTAGATTTGTGTGCTGAGTTGACCCGTACAAGAAAAGGAGTAAAGTGGGGAGTAATTGCAGCTTCTAGTCCCCTAGATTGCAATTACTCCCTATTTTAGTCCCCTAACCCCGACATTTACTCCCCAGGGCTGCAAATTGTCACTGAACTTGGCAAATGGTCTTCTAAATGCAACAGTCTACGTCAATATGTGCTCTTGGTCAATTTGGTGGCATAAGGCTGCATAACTCAGCCAACTTAGCAATTTTCCACCCACACAGAGTAAGAAACAGTTAGCGACGCTTTCTTCGTAAATTCTGCCCTATGTATGTCGCAAGATTTGATATCACTCGATATATCACTGTTGACGGTTTGATTGAAAGTATTTTCATGCATGGACACGAATTATGTACCTGGGACTCTTTGAACAGAGCGTGAAATGTAGTCTCCCCACTCTGTGACATTCATTTACTCCCGAAAGGGACAATTTTTTTTGTGGCAATGCATCTAGTCCCCAAAAGGAGTAAAATGACTCCCTTTTTTTAGAGTGTAGGAGTTGACTTGTTCCAAAGTTTTGCATTCGGAACTATCGCTTAGCTGTACTGGTTATCGTAGACTGAAGGTCAGCAATACTGTCGGCAATACAAACGAGTGCTGACATTTCTTTCTGCAGAAATCAAACAACTCAGGGAAAAAAGTAGGTTTGCTACCATGTGTATGGGGTTATTCACATGACGTCAGCAGGAGAGTGCCACTATCGCTAGCAGGTTTGCCGCCATAATGTCGGTCCTCAGGATAAGGCTGTACAGAACCTCACCCACATCGCATTCACCCTACATTTATACCCCTGTCACACGGCACTTTCAATGCGGATTGAATCCGATCCGCATCGGGTTTCTCAAGAGCGTTCGGTGCGCGATGCTGCTATACATCATCCAACTCAATGCGTATTGAAAGGTTAGCTTGTCGACAGGCGGCGCTAACAGCCTCGAGGCAAAAAAGTCGAGGATAACCGCATCCGCATTGTGGTGTTTACAAAGCCTTCACGGGGGACGCGCTGTCGAGAGTGGTCGAGATTAAACAAATTAGCAAACGCAGTCGCCACTCATACCTAGACTAAATCCCTAACCGTGAAATTCCATGGGGCTTGTATAGGAACATTTGCAAATTAGCGTAATGTTTTTGTTGACTACTACAAAAATTTGCTGAGTTCGAGGATGCCAATGACGGTCTTCAATCCGTCTCGAGAATTTCAATCCCGTTTAAGAAACTGGATCGCGTTAAGCAGGATCGGTGTTCGCTCCTAATCGAACGTGTCCGTGTAGCGGCGCTGGGTCCGCATTGAGCTCGATGAGCATTGGCTCAATGCGGATCGAAAGTGTCCGTCTGGCAGGGGTATAAGTCTTTCAAAGTTATTCTTGTGTGGGAATATTATTTGCACCATATCCAAGGAATTTTCACGTTTTCAACGTTAATTGTCCTCTGCATATGTCTACGAACGAAAACCGGAACCAAACTTCGGAGGACCTATAGTCAGTCCTACAATTGGGACTGCCCACTCATCCGTGGAATGCTCCTGCGATTGGCTACCAGCCTTTCCACGACGCCTCCGCTTCGCGATGTAGTGCCCGGCCCTCTCTCTGCCCCCAGTCCCCACTTGGCCGCGCCGCACTACATTCGCGCGCGTGGAGCGATTCTTGTGTGGGGGCGGGATCAAGTGTATGACTTATGTCGTCACTGACTATACGTCATGGCGGCGATTTCGCCTCCTCGAAGCTAGTGCCCTCTGGAAGGGCGACGTCGGTGAATAAACTCTATAACAATGGCAACGGTCGATGCAACACACTCGTTTTGTGTCTGTCTATCACTCCTGCTTCTGTGTCTTGGTCGGCATGTGCACGCAGCGACTGGAGTTTTCAGTTGAATTGTCCAGTGCAGCCAGCTTTTCTCTTTTTGTCACAGCACCAAAAAAACAATGAAATGTATGACTGATTTCCTATCGTTTATCCTGTTCACCCCCACAGGACGACGATTAGCCTGCCAAGATCATCAGTTATTGACTCGCTAGCAGATATCGTTCGCCGGCCACAAAAAGAGCTAGTATGTCATAAATGGAAACTTGCTGCCGCACTTACGTCGAATCTCGTCATCACGCATGAAAAAGCAATCACCATTTTCCGGCAGGCGACGCGTTCGCGGATCGATGCAGGAACTTTGGGGTGATCTTTCCGCAGCAACGGTTCAGACTTTCTGGTTTGATTGTTTTTGTGCCATTGGTTCAGAAAAGCGCAGTGCAACGCATAAACCAGCGTCGTTCGACGCCTCATGCTGTGTTTGGCTTCCTACTTGCTTTTACGGCATAGACGGTTATTTCCTCAGCGAGAACACGGCAGACCATTGTACTGCGGGGGGACGAGTTCGCTGTCCGTGCAAGTGTTTGTTTGGTTTCGTTATCAGACTTTGACACTTTCTGGAAAACGATGCCGTTTCCAAGAACAGCGTAACGGGAGAAAATCGCTGACTGGGAATAAAGGTCCTCGCGAAAATGAAATGGAGTAAATAAGAGTTTCAACGAGGAAATGATGCCCAGCTGGGAATCAAAGATCACCCAACAGAAAAGGGGTAATACCTAACGAGCAAATATCAATCGCAAGAGCGGCACAACACGACATACCAGATGGTGCACACATCCGACGTGCTTTGCGTGCATTGTTGAGAAAGAGCACCCAACGGCAAACGCATACAGGGTGTCTCTTTTTTTTTTTTCGATACAGATTTTTCATAAAAATAACTAAGGGCTATAGACATCCTGTTTTCACTTCTATCATCTCTGGGCCGGCAGACGTCCTTGGCCATCTGTTGTTCACCCGTCGAATGACTAATTACCTAAAAATCGTTAATTAACTTTTTATTATAAAAGGTACAAGGTTGTCCCTTCGGTCACCTGATACCCTTACCGTTTTCAGAACAAAAATTCGTTCGATAGATCGCCTGCAAAAAATTCGTGAAGGAACACCATTTCTTTCTTTATTTTGTTCATTGCGCATCTTCGGAGACGGGTCTTTCGTCTTTTTCTTTCCCAATCCGAATCCAAGGAAGGTTCCGCAAATCCACAAATCTTACGAATCTCGAATCTTTCTTGAAAAAAAAAAGAGTTTAAAAAGCAGGGGAAAAAGACACTTCTACTGAAAAGTGTTTTGAAGCAGAATTTTATACCTTTGTTTAATTTAAAACAAATTAAATAATAGTTCACTTTCAGGAGAGAACATACTCATATACTTCTTCTTAAATGTTATTTATTTAACATGTTGTTCATCGGCTACAGGAAATACATAAACTCTCGAGTCTGAATTCTTTCCATAAAACTATGAAACAATCAAAAGCCAACCACGTTACTTTTAAACTTGTGATGTAAGAGTTCCTGCCTGAACTTTTTCAGTCCAGAGCAATGTGTACAAACAAACAATAAAACACAAGTGAAAGATTTAAATTAAGGCAGATATTTGTTCAATAGCACCAGCATTCTCAGCATTCTCAACGGATCACGGTTCCATGCGGCGCTTGCCTCGTTTTTTGACGAGTTTTCAGCTCACTTTGCAGTGAGAACTGTCGAAGAAAACTGGGGCGATGTTTAAGGATAAGATCAACGAGCTTGTAAACGCCCATGTACTAACTTGTCATGTAAGCTCGTCTCCTTCCACACCGTGGTTTAATAACAATTTGAGACGTCTTCGTTCAAGAAAAAAACACCTGTTTCGCAAAGCTAGATCCACAAATTCACCCCATACCTGGCAACGGTACTACTCTGCCAAAAAACAGTTCACAACAGCTGTTCGAACAAAAAAGGAAGAGTTTTATGGGCACACTCTACCATTCTTGCTGGAAAGTAACCCTAGAAAATTTTGGGAGTTTATCTCGCCACGCAAGGACTCCGAGATACACCTAATGGACACGACAGGCGCATCTGTAGCCATTGATCAGCGTGCTAGAATGTTCAATGAGTATTTTACTTCTGTATTTACCGTGGAAGATTCCGGTAATGTTCCGAAGGCCCCATTACACTCTTTTCCGCACATGTTATCATTTTATATAGATCACTCTGGTGTGCTGAAACTGATAGATAATAGCAAACTATCTTCTTCCTGTGGCATTGATGGCATCCTTAAAAACACAAAGATGATATCGTCTGCGTACTTAACTCTAATATTCCAACAACCCCTAGCAACGGGTAGTGTCCCAGGCGATTGGCTGATCGGTAAGATCATCCCAGTTCATAAGTCCGGTGACAAACAAACTCCAAGCCGCTTTAGGCCCATGTCTCTCACCAGTGTCACATGTAAGCTGCTGGAGCACATCATTGTTAAACATATGGTCACCTACCTAGAAACTAACAATTTCTTCTACAAATATCAACACGGCTTTCGTAGGGGATACTCCTGTGAGACGCAGCTGGCAGGCCTAACACACGACATTCTCCATAATCTTGATAAAGGAAAACAAGTCGATGCAGTGTTCCTAGACTTTGCCAAAGCCTTCGATAGGGTTCCACATTCTCGTCTTCTAACCAAGTTATCAAGTCTTAACATTGATTGATCCAATGGTTCTTACGTGGATTCGGAACTTCCTTACAAACAGGAAACAGTATGTCGCTGCAAATGGAACCACCTCCAGTCTCGCTCATGTAGCTTCTGGTATTCCGCAGGGTTCGGTAATAGGTCCACTCGTTTTCTTGATTTATATCAATGACCTGCCTTATGATCTATCGTGTAGGGTGAGACTGTTTGCAGACGACTGCGTTATATATCACCCAATTACTAATTTCTCTGACATCCAATTACTACAGTCCGACCTTCAGAAAATTTTTCAATGGTGCACGGCCTGGCAACTCCCTGTTAATTCCGAGAAGTGTAAGGTTTTGTCATTCTCTCGCCGTCCAAGCTTAAATCACCCCTACAACCTCGGACCCTGCGAATTACAACATGTAAATACCTACAAATATCTTGGCGTCCACCTCACTTGTGACATGACTTGGACCGAGCACGTTACATACATCACAGCGAAAGCTAACCGCTCCCTTGGGTATCTTCGCCGTAACCTTCGTTCTTGTCCACCCATAACAAAAAAAAAAAAGCTGCCTACACGAGCTTCATCCGGCCCATACTTGAGTATGCCTCCCCCATCTGGAGTCCTTACCACTCCAACCTTTCTTGTGCAGTTGAGGCGGTGCAGAACCGCGCAGTTCGATTCATTCTAAATAAGTTTTCTCCATATAGTAGTATAACAACAATGAAGTCGTCTGTTGATATCCCAACATTAGATTTACGTAGGAAGGTATCCAGTCTCTGTCTCTTTCATAAAGTCTTCCACAACACAATCTTAAGCACATACTTTTTAAGGAATGCGGCGTTTATCTCTGCACGACTGGATCATGAATACAAGGTTGAACTAACACATTGCCACCATGATTTCTTCCTTAACTCATTTGGTCGTTACATAGCGAAATGTTGGAATGATTTACCCCGTAGCATCGCAGTACTTCATGATCCTTTGGAATTCAAAAAAGCAGTCACCGCACTCATCATAGGGGACAATGAAAGAACAGTGTGTAGCTGAAATCGGTACTTTTTGTGTCTTTGTAAATTTATAATTGTATAACCCATGTTAACCCATAAAGTATGTACATTTTGTGTTACATATTCTTATACGTTATTATATGTGCTGTGTCCGTCGTCCGTTATGCAGTGCCCAAGGGCCTTTAACGTACCACGAAATAATAAAATAATAATAATAACATCTGTGTCCTCCACGGGTTGCGGTCTTTTGGAGTATCTGGTCGACTTTTTCTGCTGGCTTCACGATTTCCTTACGGACCGAACTGTCGCTGTCCGCACATCCCACGGCCAAAGTCCCAAGCACCCTGTTCGTCAAGGCGTACCCCAAGGAAGCATTCTCAGTCCTACACTTTTTAATGTGGTCATGGCAGGACCAAAATCGATAGTTCCACGCAAGGTCGCATTCTCCGTGCATGCCGATGACGTTGCCCTTTGGACAGAAGGCAAGTCACGACCAGCCGTTCAACGCCGTTTACAACAAGCCTTAAACAACGTTCATCGCTACCTTACGCGACTTGGAATGGACCTTTCGCCCGAAAAGTGCGTCGAGCTCCCTTTCACCCACAAGGCTATGAGTAATTTCCCTCTTTGGGTTGGTGCACGGAAGCTCGAGCCTGTGCGTTCCCATCGCTTCCTTGGTGTGGTCCTGGACTCCCACCTGCGCTGGGCTCGCCACATTAAGCACCTTGAAACCAAAGTGCAGCGATGGCTTCCTGCCATTCGACATCTTTCTGTCTTCGGCTGGGGCTGTGATCAACGCTGCCTCTTAGCCGTTCACGCGGCTTTGGTGAGGGCTACTGTGCTTTACAGCCTTCCAGTCTTGCATAGAGTTTCTACACCATCGTTCAATACCCTTCGGTCCCTGTTCGCCCGAAGCCTTCGTCGCTGCCTTGGTGTTCCAAGAATGGCTGACACACGGCAAGTCCTAGCTGAAGCTGGAGAACTCCCGGTGGAGGTCCTCCGTGAGCGGGAAACGGCTCGACACTTCCTAGGTTTGCGTGCGAACGTTCCTCGTCACCTACTCCTCAGTAAAATTCGATACCGTCCTGAAAGCGATTTCCATCACGTGGCGCAGAGGGCACGGCACGCTCTCACCGGAGCTCACATAGGACTGTCCCACCGCCGAACGGCACCTGGTCTCTGCCTGTGCCACCCACCTTCGCACGTCTTCCTGACCTCCAGGTCCGCAGAGCTCAGGTTCCCCCTCAAGTCCTTCGGGCCCATCTTTATGCTTCCAAGTTTTCCACCTCTACCGCCGCTTACACCGATGGCGCATCTCGAAATGGCAAGTCCGCGTCAGCATTTGTCATCCCCGACGAAGGCGTAGTTCAAGGACGTCGCCTTTGGCATTGTACATCATCCACAGCTGCGGAACTCTACGCTATGACTTTTCTTTTTGCAGGACATCGTTCTATCCCCCCCCCCCCCCCGGAATTGGGTGGTCTTTACTGACTCAGCATCTGCGCTGCAAGCAATTGAAAATTCTGGCATCCGAGGCTCCTCCGCACCGTTGGTTATGGATGTGTTAACCGCTTACAAACTTGTCTACGAAGCAGGACATAGGCTCGCTCTCCAATGGGTTCCCGCCCATTGCGGTGTCCAAGGCAATGAACTGGCGGACAGCGCCGCCGAAGCAGCTCTCTCGTCTCGGGCACGGACGCGTATTGCACTGCTGAGAGGCGATCGGCGGTCCATACTTCGAAGCCTTGTGACTCCTCTGGCTACCCGCCAACGGACCGCCGACATACTACATCCCGTCATGCTGAGCAGGGTTGACCCAGCGCTCGGTTTCCGCATGCCAGCACATATCTCTCGTCAAGACGCCGCATTAGTTCATCGAATACGCCTTGACGTGGCCTTCACAGCACAGTGGCGCTACCGATTGGGACAAGTTAACTCTCGCCACTGCAGTCACTGCAGTGCTGTTGAAGATCTCGAGCACATTCTTCTCCATTGCCCACACTACCCCCTTCCCGCTCCGTGCTCTCCGCCTCCCTCAACGAGCTGGACTCCCGTCCACTCTCCCTCACAAAATTGCTTGGCCCCTGGCCGCATCCAGCTCACCGATGCTCTGTCCTCAAGGCTCTCTTCGCCTTTTCGGACGCCACAGGACTTCGATCCTCATTGTACCGGGACCCATTCCTTCATTCCCCGCTTCACCTCCAGCAATGAGTATCGCCCCCGGCGATGAAACTCCCCACCCATCATCCTGAAATAAAGTTGTTGTTTTTCTTTTTTCGATATTGCCTAGGATTTTCCATCGAATTCTCCTGTTTCCTAAGATATTTCCAGCAAAGAAGAAGCGCACGCAAAAGCGAACGACTAGTGACACGTCAGACTGGCGGTGCCTTGTTTGCAAAGAACGGTGGAGCAAAATAGTACTGGGTTCTGTGTTGTTTTGTTGCACATCATGTGGGCGGTGGGCTCAAGGGGGCTGCGTGGGGGCTTATGGGCTTTACTTTGTCTACTTGGATTGCAAAAAAACTAAGTTATATATCTCATTACCACGGCGTGTCTCATCTTGCCCCACGAAATGTCTCGTCTTGCCCCGGGTGTTGGTGCAAGATGAGACAATCTGCATTTTGAATTTCTTGTTCTGTACTTATTTTAGACCGGCTACGTCTGTTCTGCGTTTACAGGTCAGAAGCTTTAGAGCCCTGAGAATATGCCGATGGCTAGTTTCTTGGAAAAACACGAAAACTAAAAATTTCATATTCAATTGCAAATTTCTGTCTCATCTTGCCCCCACCTTACCGTATACCAAAACTCGCTACTATCGATGGTGGTGTGATCAGGAACTTTTTTGGACAGTTAATGCAAATCAGGATTGGGGGGAGGGGGTAATGGCAGGATCGGCTCGCCGGTGTTGGCCACACAGAAGTGGGCGTCGTCACGACTATAGCCAAAAAACATGAATGGAGGATAGAGGATGAAGGGTGGAGATGCGTAGAGGGTGCATGAGTTCGTCGGGGAGAGCAAAGTGTTAGTGGGGTCGTTGAGCAAGACTCGCCTTCAGCAGCAAGAGAACAAGGTTTCTTGCTTTCCCGGAACGTTCTGCAGAAGAACCACCGGGGTAGAGGATGTCCGTTAGCGAGCGGGAGTAGGGGAGATGGGCTTCGCGCGCAGAATGGTATGCTCGGCAGTCTCGCAGGATGTGCTCGATTGTTTCAGGTTGTTGACAGTGGCCGCAGCAGGCGTCGCCCCTAGAGCCGATCTTGAATAGTTGAGAGTTGGTGAACGCAGAGCCAGTGCGGAGCCTATGGAGCATGGTCTGTATGCCTCGAGGTTTTTCACGGGAAGGGAGGGGGCGATGATGGTGCATGATGTCCCGTATCCCAAGGTGGCGCAGTTCAACAAGCTGCTGAACGGCCATTTGCCTGTCGGTGTCGTCCGGAGTTGGTAAACTATTGCTGCAGGCGAGGTGTGCCGAGGACGCCAGATTATCTGCCCTTGGTTGCCACCGATACCGACGTGGGACGGGATTCATAGGAAGACTATCACCTCTGGTTTGTTTATGCTTGGCGCACGATCTTCTGATGCTTCGCGCTAAGATGTTGTCACACATCAGGTTCATCACGTTCAATAAGGCGCTCCTCGAATCTCTGAGCAGAACTGCCCTGGCGAACCCTCGCACCTGGACCGCAGCAGCTGTGTGCAGGAGAGCCAGGAGTTCAGCAGTCGTAGAGGATATCGGGTAACGCGGTGTTCTCCAGGCCACGTTCACTCACGGGATGTAGAACGCACAAGTAGCACTTTTGGTACAGCTTGGGACAAAATTTTACGGAACACGGCATCGGCGTATTTGTTCATCCGAGCGGTCTCCTGCAAGCTGTCAGGAAGAGATCGAATAAGAAACGGGTGACCGGCTATTCTATCCATCTCGTAGTATGCATGTCCGCTCCTGTTTCCTGATGGTGTTTCGTTCCAAGGGAGAAATGTGACACCCCGGTGTTCCGTAAACTTTTGTCCCAAGCTGTACGGTCGCCAATACAACCATCAGTGAAGACTAGGGTATGTGAGCGGTAGACGTCGCTTATAAGGTTCTCAGCCACCGCCCTAGCGACCAGGGGGCTACACTCCCTCTTTTTATGAATGCCTGGAAGGTAGAGCGTTATACCAGGTACAAACTCCTGCCATGGCGCCGAAGGTAATCCAGCAGGATGTGGAGGCCATCTCTCACTGTGGGCCAGGGCGAGCGTATTCACTGGCCAAGCGGCCGAGGGGCGGGTGTGACTTCTTACGAGGGCAGAGAAAAGAGAGTGTTTGCTCCCGGACGTGGCCAAGTTGTCTGTGTACCGGAGACCCCTAAGTAAATCAGGATACTTTTGGTGCCAATCAATTTGATAGCCAATCAGGCAATTTTAAAACGAAACAAACAGACGTGGTTGGTGGATTCGAAAGATTCGATTCAACTTTTTGGGCACTGAGATTCGGCATCTCGAATCCCTGACCAGGATTCCGGGATTCCAGGATTCGCGGATTCGGTTGGCCCATCCCCTAATTCTCTACGCACGTTAATAGATTTCGCTTCTCCGTGATGTCCGTACTGATGTGAATGCATTCTAGAATGCTATTGACCCGCCCGAGAAAACGTCACTTGAGCAGGGAACTTCGTCAATCAATAAACGAACAGGCTGTACACTCCGTCAATAGTAATAAGTAAGAAACTCCGTCAATAATAATGTGCAAGATGAGACTCACCCAACTTGCACGTTGGGTGAGTCTGCCCACATTTGTGTGGCTACATGCTGCACGTACCACAGCGTAGGACAGCGGAGAATCTCGACCACCTGGAGAAACCTCGCCGGAAATCTCTGACATGACGGAAGCAATGTTTACCTCACCCACATTGTTACTGTCCTCGGCCAGGATCGAACCCACGTTCTTGAACTCAGCAAGCCAGCACGGTACCGACTGATCAACCGAGGCCGGCAAAACTCAAAGTAAACCCAGTTGCGGTCACTTTTCGCGTAAAGGGCAACCTCCATGGAGCGAATGTACAGCGAAAAAGCTGCGAACTTCGCTCAGCGGCGGACGCTCTGCGTGAAGGGCAACCTCCATGGAGCGAATTTTTGCAACGAAGTTCGCGCGGCAGACTGCCACGCGCGTTCCGACGCCAGTTGTTCGCCGGCACCAGCTCCATGGAGCGAAAAACCAGCGGACGGCGTCGGGAAGTCATGCTGTGATGTCACTGTTGCCAGGGTATAAGGTGAAAGCTTAGTGAAATCAATTGCTCGAAAAAGTGCATTTAATGTCACAAATTTTGCAACTAAATCTAACATCTGTCTGAAAAGATGCGCCCAGTAACGTACAGAAAAGCATATTCACTACTGTGAAAAGAAAACATGTTTCTTGGCAGAGAATGCCTCACGTTCTAATGATGCAGTTGGCGAAACAGCGAGCAGACGACAGCATCCAGTTGCGTGCAGGCGATCTGGCGTAGATTCGTAGCGGAAGAGCACTTTGATTGGTTCATCTGCAGTTGACGCTTCCGGAATCGCGGACGCTGGGCGAAAATATCTGGCATGGGCAGATCGGCGGCGGACGCTCACATTTTTGACGCCTCGCGCAGGGCGTCCGACGCTGAGCGAAGTTCGCAGCTTTTTCGCTGTACATTCGCTCCATGGAGGTTGCCCTTGAGGCGTCAAAAATGTGAGCGTCCACCGCCGATCTGCTCAGTCCGCCATAATGCCAGATATTTTCGCCCAGCGTCCGCGATTCCGGAAGCGTCAACTGCAGATGAACCAATCAAAGTGCTCTTCCGCTACGAATCTACGCCAGATCGCCTGCACGTGGTCGTCTGCTCTCGTGAATCATCGTCATCGTCCTCTTCTTGCAACTGGATGCTGTCGTCTGCTCGCTATTTCGCCAACTGCATCGCTAGAACGTGAGGCGTTCTCTGCCAAGAAACATGTTTTCCTTTCGCAGTAGTGAATATGCCTTTCGGTACGTTACTGGGCGCATCTTTTCAGACAGTTGTTGGATTTAGTTGCAAAACTTGTGACATTAAATGCACTTTTTCGAGCAACTGATTTCACTAAGCTTTCACCTGATACCCTGGCAACAGTGACATCACAGCATGACTTCCCGACGCCGTCCGCTGGTTTTTCGCCCCATGGAGCCCATGGAGCTAGTGCCGGCGAACAACTGGCGGCGGAACGCTCGTGGCAGTCTGCCGCGCGAACTTCGTTGCAAAAAATTCGCTCCATGGCGGCGGCGGGGATGGCGATGGCGATGGTGGTGGTGGTGATGGTGGTATGATTGCGGCTTCTCATTGCTCGCCACGCTTACATGGGCAGCGCTATGACTATAATTGAAGTGTGATGAGAATAGAGAAAAACGGTGGCTTAGTCGGTAGCGTGTCCGCCTGCTGATCCCAAGGTAGGGGGCTCAAACCCGGCCGAGGACGGTGGCAATTTGGCGGAGGGGTACGAGTTGCCCAGGCACGCCGTCTTCCGCGAGGGACGTTAAATCTGGTGTGCCGTGTGTCGAGATTTCGGCGCACTTTAAAGAACCCTCAGGAGGGCAGAATTCATCCACAGACCCGACCACTGTGGCGTCGCTCATGATCACAGTTGTTTGCGACGTAAAGCCCCGAATTATTATTGAAAAGGTGGAAGCTGAACATTGATGGGTCGACGTAAGGATTAGACGGAAATCATGTGGACATTGAGTAGGAGTTAGTAAATTTGAACGCAGTGTCAGACGGAGTTTTGCACAAGGCCCGTTTCCGGAAGAAAGCCGATTAGGTTGCGAGTTTTCCAGTATCTTTCGCGAAAGAGCCTCTGGGATGTATATATGGTCAACATTATCCAGTGTACCATTTCCGCAAGCAGCGTCCACATGATTTCTCCCGCACCTTATTGTACGCACGACAATCTCTTAGGACGTGTTTTCAGTCAGTTCGAGTCAGTTTTGAATAATTGCAGTTAGAGCCCCGCACGGGCCCGGGACCCCCGACCGGGCCCGGGCCGACAAAATACGCCAGCACCGCGGGCCGGGCCGGGCCCGGGCCGACAAATATGTACCCGAGAGTCAGGCCCGGCCGGGCCACGCAGTTAATTCCACACAATGGAGATGCATTACTTCATATCATCATGCGCTTGCGTCATTCCTGTGCATATTTTGCAAAGACAAGCAAAGGATACTGCATTATGCATACGACTCGACCCTCTAGAACATTCTCAAAGCCACTTTACATTGCTCCTCACTTCTCACGTATTTCACAATCACTTTGGCAAAGCTTGGTGAGAGGGGTAGGGACTGGGAGAAGCAGTTTGTCGATAGCATGCTCTACCTCCGCAAAATCTTGACAGTGTAACGATAACGCCCATGCCCGCGTGCGTTCTGGATTTAATTTGGTCTCGTGCGGTTACGGTGTTAAAGGTACTGTAAAGCGGCACCGATCAAGTGTCATTTAGTGTGGCTATTCGATAGTCCAAGCCACCAGGACAAAAACTGCACAAGTTTCATTCCAATCGACGGTGCAATTAATTAGAAAATTACAATTAAAGATTACGGGCAACACTGTACTAGGTATTCGAAATGAATCCGTACTCCTGCCACATACGGCGGCAACCACATTGCGTGCGTATAACACTGGGTCCGACATAACAATCCACCACAATCCACCATAAAATCCGCCCCTGCAATCCACACAACGATCCACATCTGAGGATAAACGGATAAGCGAACTGAAATGAAATGCCGAGCCGTTGAAAAAAATGTGTCAGACGTTCAAGAAGCCAGACAGCGTCGGGACTTGTTTGTTCACAGAGGTTCACAGAGAGAGTTTGTTCGTTCGAAAGAGGCCGCGAACAGAAGGAGCGCGCAGGCGCAGCAGAGAAGTAGGGAGAGCCTCCATCGAACAGCGGCCAGCGCTGGGTTACTTCGCAAAAAACACTGTTAACAGGGGTTTCAGAATGCATAGGTAAACAGGGAATCTAATAATATGGTTACTAAAATAACGAATTTCCGATGTAATAGTGTGTAATACCAATTTTCAGTGTTGCCCGTTGTACAGGGGGTTGTTTGACACCAGGCGTCGCACCGCTCCACTACGCCGCATTTTTCATGGCAAATTAAAAATATTTATAGCGCGTTGTCGGTCGTATGGTTCCGCATATGGTATTTAGAAGCAACAAAGTCTCTAGTCACATCACCGGCATATCATGCTTGTCTACTGCTTTACAGTACCTTTAAACCGCCATCATGTTTGTCGTCTCTCCTTGTAAATTTACTTATAAATTTGTTTGATAATCGCCAGAAACGCGTACGTTGCGGCTGGAAATACTAGGCCGGGATCTACTCGCCGGGTCACCGGGCCGGGCCGGGCCGCATAAAAATATGAAGGTCCGGGCCCGGGCCGGCCGGGCCATTTTTCGATGCGCCCGGGCCGGGTCGGGCCCGGAAAAGTCGGCCCGTGCAGGGCTCTAATTGCAGTTCAGTAAAATACATATCCTGTCCTAAGCAAATGCGTAATATGCAACCAGAAAAAATATTTCGGGGGTTCAATGGAAATATTACATTGGGGAGAGGATCACACCTTCATTTCCCTCTGCAAAATGCACTACCAAAAAGACAATAGCGGGGGGGGGGGGGAACCCCTCCCTCTCTCCCTACGCCACTGCAGCAAATACAGAGCAAGGTTTGTGCGCGTATGATCCGGAGAAGTGCTTTCATGGGTAGATGTAGCCCAGCGTTTCCCAAACTTCTCGTTGTGTCTGAGAATTACTGAGAAAAGTCAAATTACTGAGAATCCATTCGAGGTCCCCGTTAAGTACGCTTCATGTTGACATAAATAAGGGACGTGAAGAAAGAAAAGGAAAAACAAACAAACAAACAAACAAGACATCGTCATGCAGGAAATGAGAAGGTATATTGTATTTCTGCCTCCTTTAGTACTGCAGTGTCACACATGAAAAGCCTAACACGAAATTACTGTTCAACATTGCGTTAATTGCGAAGGATGATGCTTCATACTGGAGGCTACAAGTGTCTTAACATCGGATTCAATTGAAGAAATACTGAGTCGTAAGTCCGGTTGCGTTGCAATTCTATTCCTATTGTGACCTTGACTTGATGTGAACAAGAGCAAAAAACGCAGCTTCGCACAGGAGGTTGTAGCAAAAGGGAGCAAGAGCTTCAGGGCTTTCTCTGACAAGCCAGGGTACTCTGACCGCGCTCGCGCCCAAAAATCAGCAAGAGGAATTTGCGCGAACACTATAGTTTCAGTGCTGTGTGACAGGAAAGTTCAATAAGCGCAATCTCTTCGAGCGGCGGGAGATCGGTCATAAGATTTTCCTGAAACAGATTCATTATCCAGCTTGTGGTGGAAGGAAGGGGAGGGAAATAATCGTTCAGCCGTTTCCTAAGTGACCGCAAGTGCTCATGAATTGCCATGAATTGGCCAGGACAGTCCCCTCGTCTTGAGCCATTCAAAATTTGTTTTCGAGAGGCTGGAGAGCCAGGATGCTTGGAAACGAAAGAAGCTTTCAACAAAAACGGAGGTAATTGCGTCTCTTGTCGCAGCCCGGCAAAGAAACCGCTCTTGAGAATGTGGTTGGGTCATTATGGGATGTGTGCGGCGGCGAAAGTTCAAGGGCCGACCACCAAAGTTCTAATCACCTTGTAGATGTAGCTTCACTCTACTCTGTAGTGCTCTAGCGCAGCCGACTCCACATTTATGGGACCACTGTCTCCATATTTTTTCAATCCAACCCAAATATCTGTCCCCTCCTCGTCGCACCTCTTCCTGTACGTAACACCTTCCTGTCTCACAGAGGTTGTGCAACAGACTCTTCCTAGTGCCTTGTCCTGGAGCTTGTAGCTTCCAGCCCAACTGATTACTGAGCGCAGTTAATCAGCTCAGTAATCTGTTGCTTTAAAAAAATTCATTAAACGTAATGGTATTTTGGCGCTACATACAATTTGATCACATAAGGGCGAATAGACCCTAAGCACTATTTACACAAAATATGTGGCTATGTACATGATGATGAAATATGGTATCTACATTGGCTGAGGGATATAACGCAGTCACGGGGGGACACCAGCAGTGGTCACTGCTGCTGGCGTAAAGAAGGATATGGCCACCGCGGCGCCGGACACCATGTTTCGCCGCTTCCTACTGTGTTACGGAGTTGTGCCACTACAAAAGGGTTCAGGACGTCACTGTAGCAACCATTTTCACGGCCCTAAATATGTAGCAACTCTTCGTTGTCGGCATCTGACCCTCTTCCACGAACGGCATGCCTTTTGCTGAGCACTTTCACTGTCACCAGACGACGATTGGCGTCAATGCTTTCTGACAGCTGCGCGGTCAGCCACGACGGCGTCACTCAGCCGACGACGGCGTCACTCACCGCCACCTCCCCATCCGCGGAGCCCTCGAAGGATTACAGTGATGTAAGAGAACCACCCGGCGAGGGAGTCATGTCTTGATCTGTCACTCCGAGATCATTGGGGACATTGCAAGCCATCACATGATGCGAGCAGGTACCAGTGCTATAGTTAGCAGGAGCGTAGCAAGAATAGTGACGGTCTTAGGAGAGTTGTATTCCGGTACCACTAGGGGGGGCTATCGGTGCAGAAACCGAAACGATGTCCCATATGAACACTCATCGGTAGTGCCCCGGCCTAGCGGTACCTGAATACAACTCTCCTGAGACCGCCATGTTGCCCTATTCTAATGCACGGAAGTCGATGTTTTCGTCGCTCTGTTGACTTTTTTTTTACGCTGAATATGGCTTCCACGACTTTTTTGTAGCTTTCGCTCACATAAATGCACGATCGTGTACCATTAGAAATTTATAAGTTAAGTAGACAACGAGTTACGTGTGCGAATGCCACTTAGTCTGCACACACACTGTACGAGTGCTCAGACATGTACCTAAGGTTCTACTTGGGTACTTGATGCTTTGAAATAGTCGCTGTCACCGAACTCGTGCATCTTACTGCCTATCACAACTCACTAGGCTGCTAATTTCTGATGCTCATGTTTATTAAAGTAGAAACGCAACCCTAAAAAAAAAAAAGGCAAAGAGGAGGCGACCCTAAAAAAAAAAAAGGCAAAGAGGAGGTTCATTCAAAGCCCAACTGTTCCTGTCAGTGGTGTATGGCTGGGGGGGGGGGCGTAATTTCCCCAGAAATCGACCTGGTGATGGGGGGGAGATCTTCCAGGGTGGAGGTATATGCTTATGGGTATATATATATTGGTGGCAAACCTGTATTGGGCAATGCTAGAAATTTCCCAGGGATGTTGCAACCCCCTCCCCCGAACGTACCTTTGGTAATGGATATATGGGAGAGAGAAAAAAGCGTGAAATCCTCCTCTGCGATGTAAAGTACCCATAGAGCTCCTCCCGAAATATTTTCTGACTACACCGCACTGCCTCCAGTTCAGTCGTCATTTTTCACGAAAACGAATTGCTAGGTTTGGTGACCGTCCAAGTTCGAGTAGCGCTGGTTGAGTTAGGTTAACTACTAAAGAGGAATTCCACGTTGTAGGGGAGCCAAAGAGCACAGCGCATCCTGCGACGCCACCCTTCTACAGAGAGCACGACAGAGTATCGACGGGCCTCAGCCGTACTGCGGCGTTATGCAAATACATTACGCTGAGCCCAGTGGCGATTTTCCCGCGCATCCCTAAACGAACACACACTGCCCAGAAAGTTGTGGGCTGTGGCAAACGCACCGATGGGCCATTCCAAAAGCGAAAATCCTTTCGCTTCATTAGCCATGGCCAAGAATATTTCGACAGAGGAGCTCGCCGAGGATTTCGCTAACAAGTTCGGTGAAGGCAGAGCCATCACTGCAACTACCTTCCTGCCGCAAAGTACGCCGTCGGACCTCGACCTTCCATTTACTCTGATTGAGCTACAACAGAAACTAAGTCATCTAAAGGCAAAATCAGCTCCGGCAGCCGATAGCATTACCTACCAAGCTTTGCGAAAACTTCCAATGTGCGATACCCAGGTCCTTCTGGAATACATCAACAAGGTATGGTCATCGGTCAACGCCCCCGAACAGTGGCGCGCGAGCATCATAGTTCCCATTCTCAAGAGCGGCGAACCAGTCAGCGACATAGGATACTATCGACACGTGTCCCTCACCTCATGTCTTGCCAAACTAACAGGTCGCATGTGCTCAGAGGACTGTTATGACACCTAGAAGCCAAAGCTATCCTTCCGGACCAAATGACCGGATCCAGAACACCTGAGTGGGGTTGGCACACTATCAGATTTCATCTCCGAGGTGAACCATGCCACAAAGTGCGAAAAGAGGACAGTAGCAGTGTACTTCGACATATAGAGTGTGCCTTTGACTCAGTGTCAACTAACATATTGATGCGGCCCTCGATTCAGTCAACATCGGAGGAAAGTCCGCTGCGTTCATCCACGGTTTTCTCAGTGACCGTACCTTCAGGGTCCGCCTATAGGAAAGACGCTCAGCCTGCCCAGAGGCCCGGATCTTGGCGTACATCAGGGGTGTGCGCTCAGCCCGTTTCTTTTTAACCTGATCCTCTCTGGTCTTCCCAGATCTTTACCGAAGTCTATGCCGGAGCTGAACTGTTCTGTCTATGCAGACGACTTATGTCTGTGGACAGTGCTACAAGTTGTTCAGAATTTCCCTGAGTTGTTTGAATTCATTAATATCCGGGCGTTTGAGGCTTACTTGTCTGTGTCGTCCCTAATTGTGGTCCGCCTCGGCCAATTCTCGTTGTTGAAGTTGCTCAGACACGCCGTCTCCCGCGAGGGACGTCAAATGTTGGGTGCAGTGTGTCGAGATTTCGGTGCACGTTAAACAACCCTCAGGTAGGCAAAATTAATCCACAGACCAGACCACTGTGACGTGCCTCATGATCGCAGTTGTCTCGCGACGTCAAGCCCCGAATTATCAATTCTTATTGCTCGCAAAAGCAGAGTGAAAGCACGTCGCACCAAAGACGACATTTGACCACCTCATCGTGCTTTCCTGTCTTATTTTGTGGCGCAGCGTAATCATAATACTCTGCTGTAATTAACTACTTCTGTCCACAATGTGTGTAATAAATTTTTCCTGTGATGTAATAGATGCCGCGAAGTATCGGCTACTTCGCCCAGGGACGTTGAGACGAGCTTGCCTCGGAAATATGTGTCGGTACTTCTATACCCCTTTTCCATTTCAGTATAATGAAAACGGGTCACATAATTTATCTTGGGAAGTAATAATGTTTTTGTTTGCGCAGGAAGAATACGAAGTTTTCTTTTTTTGAGCCGAAAATTAATGTCCCTAACAACCGTCAGAGACAGAGCAGGCCCCCCCTCGAGAGCCATTCAAAAAGACCAATCTATGGCAGGAGAGTCCATTCGTATAAGTATACCATTAGAGGCACATGGCCTCGTTGGGGCACTTAATTGTTAGTTCCTAAACTGCGCCGTTGAATGATCGTTTACTTTTACTGGCTGCACCGATTCAGCGTTTTTGCGAAGAAAAACGATATGGCTGCACAGGACGCATAACCACGTTCTATGTTCCGCGATGAATAGGCGCGTGTAGTCCTTTTTTTATTGCCCTATTCTGTTGGAAGCAGCTATATATACGTTATCTTCCCTTCGGAAGAGTTATTCTGGGAATAAGTGGAATACAGAATCTCAATAAAAGGTAGACTCTTTATGTGACTTCATATTTCCTCGAGTAGTCCGTAAATATTATTGACGGTGTTCATGTATCGAAATCGTGAAACGTTCATTTTTCTATTCTGGCACGCCATGGTACCGCGTGAAACAAATTCGTAAAATGCGTATAACTGCCACAATCGATTGCATCTTGGAATATCCCATGCATGGCGAATATCACTACGTGACAAGCGCTTTTATTATAAGAGCTATAAAAAAAAAAAAAAAACGGAAGACGTCCAGAATATCGTTTGCAGGCAGCCGGTCAGTGTTGCCACGCACGTGCCAATTGCGGGATAAAACCTTGTCAGAAAATGTTCACGGTGTTCGCTCACACTATAATTGCTATTACGCGCCTGTCCACGCTTTCTCGCCAGTTCACCGTTTCTTCGTCCGACTTTCGGAAGCAATTAAAGAGGGGCCGCTCGAGAATACCAATGGCCTTTCGTGGGTATCGGATAAGCGAAACAAATTCTGCGTCGGGTTTTTGCGGAGTCGACAGTGGAAGATACGATGCGTAACGTCGTTGGGAAGTGCATCGTGTGCGAGAGAAGCGGAGTCATTAAAAAAGAAATAGGAAAGAACAAGGAAAATACATAAAATGTGCGGTAATCTCCGGGCTCCGTGATCGCAGCATAGTAGATGGCGTCACAATTTCCTCTAATTACATCCAAGAATGCCGCATGTACGTGTATTAAGCGCGATACTCATTAATTGGTAACGCATAGCAGTCTACAGTGCTTCGGAATGTTGTAAATGGGCTATACGCTAGTTATGGCCCAGCCACTCGTTTTTTCCCCTTCGTGAATTTCTTTGTTTTTTCTTTGCAATAAACCTATATCCCCTCCCCCCCCCCCCTTCGTGAACCGATGATTGAAACTGGAAGCGTGCCGCTAAGTAGAGGAGGGAAGGAGGATAGAATGCCCTTAAAAAATAAAGATAGGACTACAGTGAACCCCCGTTATTATGACCATGGTCGTTCCTGAAAATTTTGGTCATAATGCGGAATTGTCATATTAACGGGGGATATTTGCAGGGGGTTCACAGCATTGTTCCCCAAGAGTATGGTCGTAAAGCGCGTGTGTCAGATTAGCGGGGGTCATATTAACGAGGGTTCACTGTAAATAGATAGAAAGTTGTGCAGTAATCAAGGACAAAATTCTCGAAACTTATGGCGCGAATTGCGTTCGACACACCCAGCAAGACTCGCAGTCAATTGCACAAACAAACCAGATGGTCAAGACGAGTTCCTTTCTGCGCTACGTGCTACACGAAAAACTATACAAAGTACGATAGAAACGTAGCCGGAGCTCTATGGCTGTACGTAGAACATGTGTTTATAAGTCCTACACGTCGTCTAATAAGCACATGTTCTACACGCAGCCATAGAGCTTCGGCTACTTTTCTTCCCTAAATACTTTACTGTCTTTCAGAGGTGAACCTTTTACCCTGACAGGAAGACATCACTTTCCACGTGACCTTCCGACGCCACTCGCTCAAACGTCGCCTACCTGCGCACTGCTGACGATGGCCCAACAAGGCCGAAACAGCTGTCCAGCGCTGGTGTGGCGACGTTTGGAACTTATAAATATAAAGTATGATAGAACTCTTGCCACAGTTACGAGGAACACGTCCTATAATTCTCCGCAAACTCATTTCCCCGAAGCTCGCGAAAAGTAACACAAGACGCGTGCTTCATGCTCGGCGGGTATAGAGAAGAACATCTGCACCCTGTCATCATCGGTTGCGGGAAGAAAAAGAAGGGACCGACGAATAGAACACGTTTCCTTCTTGTCCGTAAAATGGGAATGAACCGATGTGGTCTGTACAAGGTTCACGTCATTGTTTCCTATGCTGATCTCGTTCGCAATCTGAGGAAAGCCCTCCGCACTTTCTGCACGGGAAGAATGACTCTGTTGCATTATGTGGGATTCCTTTCATGCTGTTCCCTGCCGGCATCAGTTGTAGCTGTAAGATTCCCTTAGCTCGCGTCAGTATACAGTATGCGCACATAGGTTTGGCAGCTTCCTGAAAGGACTTCAAAGTAGATTCGTGCATTTGCGAAGGGAGACATCTGCATTTGTTGTATGGAGGAAGGACGTGGATGAAGTCGCTGAAGGGAAAGATGGGATGGGAGTTCTCGTTTTTGTGCGCGTGGTATTGCTCCGGATTGGCGCAGGAATACAGTGAGATTTCTTTTGTCTTACGTACGTTCGGAGCATACTTCATTTGACATGGAGTGCGTTATGTTTGACAAAATTAGAATATGAAGTATGTTTCTAATGGCATTAAAGATGGGCATGACACTTTCCGGCAGTGGGCCATCGACGTGCAAGTTCTGCAAGATTACCCGAACTATGCATTTCAAATTCGATAACGAAGCGCACTTTGCATATTTCTGTGGTCTAGAGTCCCTTATTGCGCTCCCCATCTGAGCAAAGCATGATGATGATTGATTGATTGAAAGAAAGAAAAAAATGGGGAGAGCAAAGCATGAGAAAACGAAGTAGTAAGTGGACACTATATCACATCACATCACATCACATCATATCAGTATGATATCGCGAATATTTCTCAGCCCAATGAGCATATAAACTTATCTTATTGTTTAAAACTCCTTAGATAGACTTAGTTCGATCTCCATGCTCAGGTAAAATTTCGGACTAAATTTTCTCCCCAGCATGACTCCTTCCTCGACTCAGAGATCCCTTCCTTTGAACTACACCGTCCATTGCACGCTCAATACTCGCCGTAATATTCACGCATACATACGTCACGCGTGTTTTCCTGCACAAGATTTTTTCACACTTCACCTTCACCCGGTTTCAGGAAGGCCGCGAATATGAGCGAGTATCCAGCGTTTCCAAACTGCATTGATTTATGAGAGGGCGGTGTGTATCGATTTTGAAGGAATTGGATAAATGTGTGCTGTACGGGCGCCCAAGTAAAACAAATCAAACAACTCCCGTTTAGTATTCGACGGAGGCGCTGCGATAGTGGGGCAGTAAGCTCCGATGCGATACATCATGGCTTCTGAAATGGCAACTCGTGCTCTCGTTGTTTCTTCTCTATATGATATTATTCCCTTTGTGCGCGTGCGTGAATATGCGAGTACGTCAAAAACTTCTAATACTGAAACAAAATGCAGTTAAGAAAGAACTGCAGTGAGGAGACATGCACGAAATACGAGTAAATGTCGTTCGTCTTTGCGAACCCTGTTCTCTTCGCTCTTGTGTGAGTTGAGAAGGAAAGCTGCTGTGTTTATAGTGTGTTTTTTTTTTGTTAACTAGAGGGCGCTACTTACAGGACATGTTTTTCCTAGCCGCACAGCAGATGCATTAGCACGACCTTCGAAACTGCATCGCCGTCAAGTATGGTAGCCTACACTTAAAAAAAAAAAGACGAAGAAAAAGAAGGAAGGAGAAACAAACCCCCCTAGAATCGGTATTTACACTGACATTTACTCCAGCACTACAAACAGGCCTATTCTTCGAATAGAGCTGCTGGATTTAGTCCCTAACGGGATTAATGGTTGCGACAATGCATCTAGGCTCCAAGTCTAGTCTAGTCTAGTCTAGTCTGCTACCAGTATTGCTACAGCAGTACTGTTTCGGAAAGATGTTTCTTAAATCTACGCTTCAAAAGCAGTCTATAGGCTAGCAGTCTAAAATTGCTCCCTTTTGAACACCGACTTTCATCTTCTATCGTTGCTCCCTTTTCTTTTTTTACTTCATAGAGTGTACAGTTCTAGGGATCGCCCCTGGGAATGAGACCACATTTTTTCTAGTGTTATCATTAACTTTAACCAGAGCTGTACCAACATAGGTCCCCTGTATGGAAAGTAGAGTGGCAAACAGATGAATGACCGCAGAGGAATAATAATACATCATACTTCTGGTGGGCTGTGGTATTAACCATGCGGTACAAGGGAGCTGCATGCAGTAGACGGTTTCACGCTTGTAGAGCCACAATCTCAATATATTTTTAAAGTATCCACTCCAGTCCAATGATACACCTGAAAGCTGCAGTCAGGAGGCACGTTTCGACCGTACGGACGTATTTCATGTTTTGCCATTGTGATTAGCTTCGGTGGCGGACACCATAGGTGCGATTCACAGCCGCTTCACAAGAAATGAGCCAATATACAATTCACAATTCAATTATACCACGCCAACATACAAATTCACAGACACAGAAACTCAGTTTGCTGTCCTAAGTGTCATCTGTGATCGTTCCAAGTCACCACAGCCCGTTCACCTGTTGGCGACTGTCTAACGTGCTTGTCCCACTTGACATGCGACATCAGTAAGAAGTATCCGGGACTAATTGACATCCCACTAAACTCAGCTGCTTCGTCGCACTCAAAGTGTCAGTGGCACAACTGAGCCAGGAGGTGATCCGACGCACCGCCCTTGTTTGTTCGTTGTCCATTCAAATGCACTTTAGTTGATTGTAAACTTGATATATCATCCAAAACCATCAATGAGTCGCGTTCAACCTTAGGACAGCAGTGCACGTGCATCTTTTCCTCTTAATATTTAATTACCAGAAGACAACGTAGCAATTGAAACGGTGTATGTTTAATTTCTTCAGCTCATACTTACGTTTGACGAAAGTAAAGTCATTTAACATATTTAATGTATGACATGTTACATGTGCCATGACATATTTAAATGTAGGAATATATTACAACGTTCTGTTTTAGCACTCGGGATGCTGTTCTTACGTCGAACATGACTATAGCTGATGCACCCCAGTGTCCGAGAAACTATAAGCCTGAGAAGCATACAGACCTCTCCTTGTTTGTAAACAAATGACGTCATAGTGTTCGACAGCGCCACCAATTTGGTAGAGTTGAACCACGCTCGAAGCTAGGGGGGCGAACAAGGTCGCGCCCGAAAGCCGCTGTCTTGAGGGGATTACGATGGTCCCTGAAAGGGACGCCACCTTCGGCCCTACTTTTCTTTCAATACGAGGCAGCGAACGAGTGCCCATTCGTGGAACCCAGTCTGTCTAACCAACGTCATGATGACGTTTCTCGGGTAGAGGTCTATTGCGCGCCAGTGATTTGTCCCACTCGAATAAACGTGATCGCACTGGACGATCGGATACACCCGCTACTCGTTGACGTACGTTCAAGGTCGTACCAAAGGCTTGGGACCTGGGCCATATCCCATAATCGAATGCATTGTTTTACACGGGCTTTTCCCGCTAAGCTATCAAGGCGAATGCCCAGCTGAGTTTGCCCTAAGCTCTGTCCCCGACGAATGCTAACTGTCTCGTATCCCACTCCCTCCTTGGTGTTATTTCTCCGCCTGTCCGTGTCTGTGCAGCGCTCACGGCCACAGCTGCCTCGCTGTGCTAACGTCCAAAATATCGCGTTACAGTAGATTCACAATAAAGTGCCTGCAGTTACCAACGCTCTGCCCTCAAAGTTCTTATGACCGTTTCGGACACAATAGGACTTCTATTCTTATTGTGAAGGGGCTCATTATTTAATTTCCCACATCACCACCAGCGATGGGGCATAGAGTATCAGCCCTGGCGATGAAACTCTCCATTCCTCACCTTAAAACTAAAGTTGTTGCTGTTGCAACATATCTGAGGTTGCGCGACAATATGACAATCATCCACTAATGCCCGTGGGTGTGGCGACGGGTGTTTTATGTAGATTTGATAATGATAACTTAAGAAGTTGTCACTGCTTGGGGTCATAGGAGTCATGACGAAGAACAACAACAACAACGATAAATGATGGAAAAGAGAGGATGACATCTGATCATGACGAAGAAACGCAACAGAGACAGTCGTCTTTTTGGTTTGTTCATCATGAGAGGGGTTATGTTCATTGGCATTATGTTCATTGTTCATTATGTTTGTTCATGTTTGGTAGAGTATCGCCTCTGGCGATGAACCTCCCCACTCTCCACCTCGAAATAAAGTTGTTGTTCATTATGTTTCACGCAAGCCAAGACGCTTTGCATCTTGCACATGGAGTGACTCAAAATTAATGAACGCGTTACTTTGCTTGCAAGATCGGTACACTCGAGACAGTGAATGTTGAACATTTGCTTCAACCCACGGCAACACAAAAAGAAACCCAGGCTCAGACCCCAACAACACGCCTATGGCCCTCAATACCCAAGAAAACACTGATGGTGGGGCCGTCTTTATCGCTCAGCTAGCTGCCTGCCTGATAACATGTTACTCTTTTAAAATCACGCGTTATGGGCAGACTTCATAGGGACCATATGCCTCATAGAGCCTGAGGAGAGCACAGCGATAACACCCAGGTAGCGCAGGCCGTGCCGTGGTTGGAAGCCGAGTCACTTCCAGGTCTCATTGTACCAGTCCCAAGAGGAATTGAAACAAAAGGAGTAACTAAAGCTAAGTGTGTTTCACATATCGAGGAAGAAACTATGATACTCTGAGTCGGAGACGAATATCTAAGATCACGGTGCTTAGATTGAAATATATCAGACGTTGAAAAGTAGAGAGTGGTGAGAATCGAACCGTCCTTGGTTGCCAACCACTACTCTATGGTGGTACGATTTTTTTCTCATAACTTTTGTAATGGTCTATTGTGGCACGATCGTGTGTTCCAGCGTAAGAACAGCTTCTTTCTATCACCTTCAATCACCTTCTGCCCTTTTTCTGTTTCGTGTTTTCCGCTGACTCATTACTTAACACCGCGGAAGGGGGTGACGGATGGTTCGTGTAACCGCACGAATTATAAAGAACGGAGGCCCATCTTTCAATCCTGAGACAGCCCGCGGTTCGCTCAAAACACAATTACAACTGTAAAACTGATATTGACCCGATCAGTTGAGACAGTCTCTGCTCTGCAATGATCAGTGTCCGCTTTCCACTCCTTCGATCATCGGTGAATATAGTGAAAGACCGTAAAGCCTAAAAAAAATTATGAATAGTAAACGTATTGTAGCCAATAAAAGTTTTAAAAGAGTAAGATACGTGCAAAGCAAAATGTACGTGACGGAAATCCGGTGGATGATAACTCGCATTCTGGAGCACATATTATACTACGTTATGGGCACATTACAACAAAATAACTTGAATGTTATTTATTAGCGCTACATACGTATGCTGATGTCACATGCCACGCGCTGCGCTAATTCACATCACCGGATGCAGGGGGCACCGGGGAATCCAAAACTTAACAAGTGCCGCCGGCCGCCATCACACTGACAACAATGCGTACCTAAAAGCTATAGTCTCCGATTTGTTGCTGCGTCGAATGTACTTTCCGGTGACGACGCACCATCAAACTTACCGGTAGCGATGCTGTAGGAGTTTGGGTACGGAGTAGCGGGAAACACGGGCAGCACGTACTCAGCTCTCACACCTTGTCTGGCCAGACGGGCGAATCCAGCGTGCGCATCATGGTCGATGTAGTCGAGTCGTACACCTTGAACGAGGACAACCAGCAACTTTTGCTTCTGCGAAGGCATATCCTCATTCGGGACGTCGCCATAGACCCAAGGGGTAAGCAGGAGAAGAACGATCAATACGGACGCCATGGTACACGACACGCGTCCGTCCCAAAGCAAGCCAGGAGGAAAACTCCTCAGACAACTTGAACGGAGGAAGAAATGAGGGAGGGAGGAAGGAGTGGAAGATGGTGCGCCACTGCGGGACGCTTCTGCAGAAGAGAGATTGAGGGAGGATGAGGGAGGGATGGAGGGAGGCTGTGTTGCGGGACTTTTTCCGCGCGGCGTGACGGGAGGACCCATTTTTTTTTTTTTCGGTTTCTGGGCCAACGTGAGGCGACGGGTTGTTGTGGCTTAAAAGAGATTGAGCGATCATTGTGTAGTACTCGCAGTTTTAGGAGTTAAATAATAAAACTAATGGGACGAGGGTATATGTAAGGACAGTGGGTCGTTTGTCGTTCGTTAGGAATTTACATCTTGGAAAATGATGCACCCCGGGTGCTATTTTGAATGTGAGGTGTGCCTTACACACGTCTATCATCAAATTGCCTTTCCTTATTTTCCCCAGCCTGTGCCGAGATTGTCCTTTTTGTCCAGCACCGTATTCAAGATACGTACAACTTTTGGCGTAGGTTTTTAATTATGTTTGGCTTAGTCTGTATGTGTCTACAGGGTGTCCCAGAAAACGTGTCATTGAATTATAATAAAAAAACTACACCACCTAGAGTCATGCGGTCGATGGCATTTGTTCTTACTGGGTTTTTGCCACCTCCTCATGTGAATGTCATGTAACGTAAGTTTAATTATGTAAATTTTTGCTAGCTTAAGCCGGAAATTTGCCTAGTAAAAGTTACTTTTTTACCCCACCAATGTGAAGAGCGTGTCTAATTTACTCAAATTAATGATAATTGACAGGGATATTCAAGAGCTATCCCATCGGAAAAAATAGCCGAACATCAGGCTCTATGGAGGTCGCACAAAATAGCGCACGATGAATTTTTCTACGCAATCTTTGCCAGTCCGACGAAAGGAGGTTGGAAACCCAGCCCACCCCGGCATCGCAGAAAGAGATAACGCAGGCATGGCTTATCACGTCCGACTTTCGCTGGGATAATGCTTTCCCTCTCCCAACTTTAGGAACTGTTACTTTTTCTACTATCACTCTGTGAGCTGGCTTCGGAACCTCCTTTCGTCGGTCTGCGAGCGATTGCGCTCAAAATGTCATCGCGCGTTATGGTCCGATGCTCTGAAAAGCGTGATATTCGGCTATTTTTTCAGATGGGATAGCTCGTGAATATCACTGTCAATTATCATGATTTTGAGTAAATTAGACACGCTCTTCACATTGGTGGGGTAAAAAAGTGACCTTCCCTTGGCAAATTTCTGAGTTGAGTTCGCAAATATTTACATAATTAAACTTGGGATACATGACATTAACTTTACAAGGTGGCAAAAACCTAATAAGAATAAATGCCGTTCACCGCATGATTCTAGGTGGCGTAGTTTTTTTATTATAATTCAATGACACGTTTCTGGGACACCCTGTATAGATTATGCAAGATGCTTTCGTTCCGTATTTTAAAGCAGCTTCATTCATTGACTTTTTAGTTAGTGACTTTCGCGCAAAAGTGAGAGAGCAGTATGGGAGAAAGCCACTCTATCTTTTACAAATCCTGAACGGAGCACGTGTGCTGAAACATCTATCGCCGAATTCTGTTAAGAAAACGAGCCGAAACCGAAACCTCGCGCACCAGGAGCCCAGGGAGGAGCGCGATGGGGAATGATTGGAGTAGATGCTCATCTGCTAGCCAGAGCAACCGCTTTGCGGCCCAGATAAGCAGCCGACGGCGAAGGTCATATCCGCCCGGCGCTCCTGATATTCAAACTAAACCAAACGACTTTTGTTCTGTGCCAAAATGCGACTCCGCGTGCCGAGGGGACAGCAGTTTGTCTGATGTCGATGAACGTTCGTCCTTTATTTCCCTTTTTTTTTCTGAAGCACACTTCTTTGCAGCTCACGTCAGGGAGGGAAGCAAAACCTTGTCTATAGGCAAAAGAGAACAAGTTTGTTTCAAACTTGAGTACCCATTATGTGTAAGAAAGCGCAAGGGATAGCACGAAGACGTATACCAAGTCAGTTTTGTAACTGCGCATTTGAATCAGCGGTCAAATCACTTGGGAATGAATGCAGAAGGAATGCGACGTTTCGTTAAGGATTCCCAAAAGCATGCGCACCAGTGACACACGGATGTGGCAACATTACCCTGTAAATTCTAAGCTACATTCGCACGCGCGCTACACACTTAGAAGATCTTATGTGCAAGAGAGCATCAGCACGGATGTCGTATGCTTGCATGTCTCTGCTTGCTTCGGCCTCGCAACCGGTAAACATGAAATTCACCTTCACGAAGTGTGCTTGATCAAACACACCGGAACTTCGCAAATAATACGCGACAACTATAGCCTTCTCTTTGGACAACTTGGTCACGCCTGCCAGAAGTATAGGAGCAGCGTTTAATACTCGTTCGCCTTCAACGCATTGAGAATCAACATTGCAGTTCAGAAATCTCAAGATCGAAACTACGCGACAACCTGGATACGTCCGCCATGTTGGAGTTTAGATGCGCCACCTACAGGTCATGAAAAACGCGAATGATACGCGTTTACTGTTTTAAAGTTCGTGTAGGCGCCACGAAGAAACTGTGGCTATATGAGCGGCGTAGAGATGTAAACAGATAGAAAGAGGATATCATGAAGGAGTGGGGGACAGAGGGGTTAGTATGCGTCCTGGGCCGACTTCAGGGGGAACTGTGCCGACATTCGTCTGGAAAGTCTGCCGGAAAACCTATAGGGAAAACCCGAGACAGCACAGCCGGTGCGGGGATTCAAACCCGCGTCACTTCCCAGTCTCGGCGTGGAAAGCGGTCATCCTAACCACTATGCCACGGGGGCTGGTAAACGTATACCCGGTTTCAGCTCATTTGCATATAGCAAAATTCGGCACGGGATATACGTGCTCGTTTTCACGATTTTTTTTTAAACAACGAATTGGCTTTCAACGAGTATTGTCTCCCATTCTGCTCTTTTTTCTCGAAAACCCATCATTAAGGTGTTTATTAATGAATTTTAGGTAATTAGCTATCTAGTAGTTACGTACTATCTACACGTTTTTTTTTCTTTTTTCAACCAATCTTCCAGAGGATGTGCGCCTGGCCGTATAAAACGGCGTCTATGCTGCTCTTTTAACGTTTTCATAAAAAAATTTGTAAGGAATAGAAAAGAATACACTACACGTCATGCTGAAAACCAGAGGCGCAGACACACACAACACCACACACGAACGATGATGAGATGGGGCCGATGCCGGCCAACAGGCCTGGCGCGGTAACATCTCATTACGGCTGAAGTCTCATTACGGCCGAAAGTCTCGTTGCGGCCGAAAATTCTTTAATCCCCAAGTGTCTCAATACGGCCAAGATCTCATTACGGCCGAAGGTAGTCTCATTTCGGCCGAAGATGTTTCATCACGGCCAAAACGAAAAAAATAAGCATCCACCATATTAGCAATCGCTCTGTTTTATGTTTCCCAAAGTGTGTCCGAGGCGGTATGCTCCCACGGCTTGTGTCACACTCACACACAATGGTTCATGCACACAATATTGCGACAGTGTTTCATGCATCCCTCGTGAAAAATGTTTTTATTCCCATACTGTGTCATACGATATTTGTATCTGTTACGTCATTTTCTCTTAGTATTCGAGCAACATCCTACTCACTGGTTCTGTGAGCAAACTGTTTGTGTGTGTTCTGAAAAGGTTACTTCACAAGGGCATGTACCAGAAGCCACATGACCTATGACAATGATCTTTTCCCCACTAGCTGCCTTCTATAATTTACGTCCACCTGAAATTAAAAAAAAAAGTACATAAAGTGCTGAACAAAACGACATATGCTCTTGTTTCATGATGACCATAAGACATATGTTGTCAACCAGACATTTTTTTTTCATATATTCAAGACATATTCAAGAAATTATGGACAACAATGACAATTACGTCATAATGATGCAGTTGCATAGCCAGAAAATATTTCAGGAGGTGTTTTATGAGGCTTTACATGGGGTGGAGGAGTGCCCCTCGTTCATTTTTGGGGGGCACTACATTAGTGCTGCTTATGCCACTACACTAGAGTCATAATGTTATAAGCAATGTCACTCTGGGCATTCGGAATTACTCTAAGCTACAATATGTAAATTCAGAATCAATATATCAGAAGGGTAAGCAGCAGATGTTACCTGGAGGCTTCATGCTGAAACCCCAGGCACGCCTCTGGTTTTCAACATATTCAGTACCATAGCTTGCGTGCGTCCTGTCTCTTCTCTGGATAAACCCTACATACGTACGGCTGTCATTGTCGCTACCTCCTCGTATATTGTTATGTTTGTAGATGTAAATACTTTTAATGGCAAGCCCCGTTCACGTACATATTGTGTCTCACATATTAAAAACCCAGTTGGAGTTTTAAAGCTTTTTCTCCGTGTTTCCATCACTGTGTACATAAAAGACAAACAAATTGTATTCAATGAATCGCACGCGTAAGGAAGGTAAGACAACGTGTGGAGACGGGATTATAGTGTTGTCGTGCACTCGTTCCGTGGTGGGGGATCCTGAAGTAGCAGCACTTGCGGCAAACGCGATAAGATGGCATTACTTCCCATTCCACCGTTTGTTCTTTTTGATGTATGGATCGGGCGAATTCTAATTGTTTGAAGCCCATTGAATTCAGAGTGGGTGCTCGTGAAAGATGAACAGGAAATAATGTGCGTGGATTCGTTTTCTCGGCTCACTGGACGAAGCGTGTTGATGGAGCGATTAGAAAGAGTTTTCTGAACGTTGCAGGATGTTGAGTTATATGTTAGTTGATTCGAAATCGTTTTCGAAACTTCTCCCTCGAATGCCATTCATACCAGCTGCTCCCTGCAGATTTTTGCTCTGTGTATTCCCACACCATATTCATCAACGTGAATGATTTATTTGTGATAATAATAATAATAATAAACAATAATGAACAATAATTCACCGGAGACAGAATGATCCCATGTAAAGAAATACACCAAAATGCACCTACACAGGTTGCATACTTGTTCACGTAGAATGCACAGCACATGTTATGTCGAACTTGTCATGGCAAGAATGCCATTTCTAATGCCTTACGATCCTCTTATACTCTTTCTTATTGAACTGTGTCTCACGAAACAAGGGAGTTTTGATTGGATAGAAAAGTTGTCAGAATATGATCCATCCATATTGCTCGACTAGTGCTCCAACTGTGCCATTCTGTATGTGGACAAGATAAAGTGTCACATAACATTTTTTTTAAATTCTGTGTCAGCGCCGCAAAGCAACTGTGGCTATGAGCGGCGTACAGGTGTGGACAGGTGGAGAGAGGACAACAGGAAGGAGTGGGTGACAGAGGGTGGGTGGGTGGGTAGTATGCGTCCTGGGCAGACTTCAGGAGGAACTGTGCCGACATTGGTCCTGGAAAGTCTTCGGAAAAACCCAGGGAAAACCTCAGACAGCATAGCCGGTGGTCGGGTTCGAACCCACCACCAACCAGTCTTCAGCGAGACCTTGGCAACCACCAGCGAGCGAGACGCCTTAACCCGCTCGGCCATGCCGCTGGTGAAGTGGGATGCATCAAGACGTATTATACGCTCTCCAAGTAACCAAGCGTTCTGCGTATATCTCCTCTCCCGGTTACTCCACTCGGGAAGCCCCATTGGCTCCAGCGGCGCCCTCCCTCTTCCCTCTCACTGCCTCCTCTCATGCGCAGAGACGCACTTGCACAGCGTATTCTGAGTCGTGTAGGACTGGTTCTTGGAATCTCGTCGTCTGCTTCGTTGGGAAATGGCAGGTTTCACAAGGCGCGCTGCTCAATGGACTACATTCTAAACCTGGTCACTCAACTAGATGAAGCCCGGGCAGATGGTGAACTCACCGTTGCAGTTTTTCTGTACATAAAGAGGGCTTACGATACAGCAACAGCCGTCATGTCATTCATGACCTATGGATTCTGTGCATCATGGAGCGGGCACTTCACTGGATTGCTGACTCTCTTAAAGGAAAGTTTGTTTTCTTGAGGACAACTGAAGGTGACACAAGTTATCACAACCCAACAGCTGCTGCGCCCCAGGGAGGCGTCCTTCGTCCACTCCTTTCTAATGTCATTTTGGCTGCGTTGCCCGCCTTGTTACCTCGCGGCGTGTACCATACGTTTTTATGCGGACGACATCTGTATACGGTCGCCCGGTAAGCAGTGGCCAGCCCTGCAGCGTCGCCTTCAGAGTGCCCTGGGACTGTGTTGGAACCTTCCTCCTGTAGAGACTCTGATGCTTCCCTTTGTGTGCCGGCATCTAAAGAAATTTCAACTGCATATTGGCAGCTATTGCCAGATACGCCGAGTTCCGCATCATAGATTTCTGGCTTTTACTCTGGATCGGAGTTTGTCGTGGGCGGCGGAGGTGCATTGTCTAAAGCAGGGTGTCGAACCGAAACGTTTTCCGTTCCGGTTTTCGTTCCGGTTACATCATAAACAATCCGGTACCGGTTCTGCTCCGGAGCAAAAAAATAACGGTTCATACCGGTTTTCAACCGGTTACGCTTCTGCTGGGAATATTCATCCCCACACACACAAAAAAAAAAAATCAATGCTACAAAATGTAAACCCGTTTATTCCGCATACACGGTATTTAATATAAATAGACAGCTGTGAAATTGGTAGCTCCTGGTTCCTGTAGGCTACCGTCTGTTCAAATGGGCTTTCTCCTTTATTGAAACGCATGCTACAAACGGACTTGTTTGTCGTGATGTCATACGTAAAGTACTTTCTTGCTGAGTTGGAGCGATTGTGTCCCATCCGAATGTCTGTTGCTACTGTCTAGCCAGCAAACACCACCGCACGAGTACGACGCAAATCGAGGAACACCTTCATTCACAAACGCGCGACAGCTCCGTTTTATTTTCCTCGTGTCCCGTCCACAAAAGAGTTGCCACTTTGCACGGGCTTGCCCTCGCGTATACGTAAATGTATTCAGCTTAGCTGCTCTCAAACAAGGGACGCGTTGCGCGACATTACCGATAAAGAAGCCGTTATGCAGCCCCCTTGGGTCGCTGTTTAGTTGAGGAGAGTTTGGGGGGATCAAATTAAAACGAACACTACGGCACATTGCTAGAGAGTCACATGTACCTCAAAGTCTGTGTGCGCGCGCGAACTATAAACCATTACAAAGGGAGCACAAGGGTCATACTATACCGACATACATTCCACCGTAACCGTAACCCTCGTATAGTATCCATGACATGACTTCAGAGCACACGACGTCTGTTTCATTCGCCTATCCGGAGTCCAAACCGGCGAAGTTTTTTCTTGGACCGAAAACCGTTAGATATATTTTTCGGTTTCCCTCCTGAGCGAAAAAAACGTATACGGTTTCGATTCCGTTCCGGTTCGCACCAAAATAGCGGTTTTTTTCGGTTTTCGGTACCGGTTTTCGGTTCGCTCCGACACCCTGGTCTAAAGGTAAGAGCGGAGAGTTGACTCAACGTACTGTGATATCTATGCGGATAAGCTTCAAAAGGGCCGGTTGGTACAAAACTGAAGAGGTGACTCACCCTATTATTTTTTCATCAACATCAACATCTGAAGATGTGACGATGAAGAAACAACAAGGACGAACTTCACCGTGGCCGTCCTTGCTATTTGTTCGTCGTCACCACTTCAGATATCTCTGCTGCTCTCGATGGGGTAGCTCGACGAAAGCAATGCTTGGTGTTCACTGCTCCCTGATACGCCAGTTGTTAGCGTACCACATACTGGTGCTTCACAACCGCCCTCGCGACAGAGCAAGCCCTACAAACCACTCTTGCAAAGAGTAGTAAGTTATGTCTTGGCGTTCCTCGAGCAACTTCCAACACGATAGCCATGACATAGGCATGGGAACCACCTGTATTCGTTCTCAGGATGCAAGAGTCGTTTCGCCACTTCTCTCGACTGGCAACGCGTCATCATCGCCATCCTCTGCTTCGAGCCATATTGCGACGCTCCAGCTCTGCGTTCACTCGTGCTTTTCAGACACAACGGTTCGTTCTCCCCAGACACAAGCAGCAAGTGTAACCAGATGTTCCAACATGGACCCTACAACCTCCTGCAGTGAGGGTCAATATCCCTGGTCTCGCACACAGAAAAGATGTATCTACACAAGTCATCCGGCAGCTTAGTCTAGACTTAATGGAGAGGTCGTCGGGCAGAATACAACTTTTCACCGATGCATCTACAACGACATCTGGCTCGTCGTGTGCGTTCGTGGTTCCTGAGATGAGTATGAGAAAGGTCAGCACGGCTGTCACACCGCACCTCGGCCTTAACAGCTGAACTCCACGGGATCCATCTAGCTCTAAGCTTCGTCATTTCTTAACCCGCCTGCCCTCAGTGGTCTGTGTACAGTGACTCAAGATGTGGCCTTGAGTCGTTGTTCCCTATGCTCATCACAGGGTCTCTGGCCCTTATTGTTCATAATGTGCTGCACCTATATGATGTTGCAGTCTCACAGGGGCATCATACCATATTTCAGTGGATACGTTGTCACTGCGGCATAGCCGGTAACGAGACCGCGGATGCTGCTGCGCACCGAGCACTCCAACAAGGTCACTAATGCCACTAAAGCAAGGTCACTAAAGGTCAAAATAAATGCCACTTCACCATAAGGGACGTGAAATGAGACAACAAATGTGCGACTCCTTCTTGGCTGACAGGATCTGCTCGATGTTCCCTGTTGCACAGGGTCGACCCCGAGCTACGTTCCTGGCACCTCCGTCGTTTCCTCGACAAGCAGCGTGTCTCCTGCATAGGCTCTGGATGAATGTCCCGTACAGCGGTCGGTTGCTCTACGAACTGGACAAGTCACCATCTCAGAACTGCAATGAGTGCGATGTTGTCGAGCACACAGAGCGCATCCTCCTCAGGTGCTCAAAGTATGCCGACAATCGCAGGACACTAGAAGCAAGTCTGTCTCACCTGGATGCCCTGCCATTTGACCTTGTAAAACTCCTGGGCCCTCAGCCATTCAACCCTCAAGCGGCTGCATTGAAACTTGAAAGGGCTATTACGTTTCCGTGAAGAAAGGCATCTAATTGACATTTTGTGACGCTTTCTGGTTCCTCGCGTGTGACAAGTGTTTCTACTGGTTCGGGATCTTTGTCTCCCCCCCCCCCCCAACTACTGGGTTTTCTCCTTTTTTCCCCTCTACTATAACTGTGGCTAAGTGGTGAGTATAGTCTGTCTGACTTCGTCATGCGACTTACGTCCCCATTTTATTTCTTCCTTTATCACATCACATCAAGACGTCTTGTTTTAAAGAAAATTTAATCTTTTATAATGTAATAGTTTGTATAGCTACGCGCGCTTGTACATGAATTTCGTCACTGAACGTTAAAGGAACAAAAGCAGACATGTATGTGCAGACTTATTCGTTAGACCCGTGCTCGATATCGATCCAGTTAGCTCGCCCCGTCTCCCCCGTTTTGTAAATGTCTATCGACATTCTACACCTTAACCGTCTGATAGATGCACGGCAATGCGTACATCACCCGTCGCGCATTAATCATGGGATTTAGATAAGAAAACGGCATGCTGTGAAATAAATGTTCGGCGATGTTCGTCGTTAATAATGATCTGACAGGGTACCCCTCCATTTAGTCCTACGCGCGGGTCTTTCTTTCTTTCTTTTTTTTTCACGAGCACCATTCACAGGATGTCGGCCTCATGGGAATATCTAGAAAGAATGCGCACAAAAGAAGAAGCTTTAGGCTTTTGGTCTGACGACCAATAGCACAGGTAAAGATTCCGGCTGCCTGATGTCAACGATGACGTAACGTGCTTTGGAGATTCCCAACGATAACCCGTAGACATTTCCAAATCGTGTCATTATTCCTGTGTTACATAACAGTGTTTGATGGCAGACAACACGAAGCAGAGTTCTTCTGGACCTGTAGAGAGTTTGTTTTCCATTCTTTGTACGAGACATGCGTTCGAAGACTGTCCTTCTGCAAAAAGAAAAACAAAACAAAACAAAGGAAAAAATAACAATTAGGAATATACTAGGCGAACGCAAGAGACACATGGACGAACGCCTCTTGCGTTCGCCCAGTGTCTTTCACCAAAACCAACACGCTCTACTAGCCTTGTTACTCCAGAAATAAGGCGTAATTGAAGATATGTTTAAATAAATTACGTAAGCTCTGGTTCTTCCTTCTTGACGACCCGCATTCTTATGTCAAATAACCACAACTTTAATATACGTATAACTCGAGTAATACACTGAAGTATCACTGTCATGTGTCACAGATACCTTAGAAAATACATGTCGCTGCTTACCCGTACTATCATGCTGACCTTCTATAAGTACATATTATGCAACTGCGTTATAATAATACCGAATATGACTTACCGCCAACCGATCAGCTAGACTTCGAGCTTGTCCTCTTGGAGGACGTAATCGTTTTCGGTTGTCAGGTACTGCTGAATCCATCGATCAACCACTGCAAGAAGCTGAATAAATATGCAATTCAGCTAGCTCCGTTTATAGCCATGACCATGAACGCGCTCTTCAAGGGATCTGTACGATGTTCACTTCACTGTAAGCGCAGTTGATGGAGCAATCGCGGCTCTCTTTCCATTGTTTACACCTCGTTCGTGCATTCCCGTTACGACCAGCTGTTCCCTTACAGGAACACACGGCGAAAAACGTTTATTTGCACGTCGCAACAGTATAGCGAGATCCGTGCGCCCCCTTACGGCGCCATTAGTCTGTCGTGTTACGTGCTTCAAGTGTGTTAGTGCGATCACGTGATGTACATCAGCGTTCTTTGGGAATGTTAACGGTTCTTTTATTGTTTCAGACCTTAAAAAGGAAACGGCGTTCTTCAAGTGGACCTTGGTGATAAAAAGCTCGCTGCCGCCGGCGACTCAGGTGAGCGATATCTGCGGCAACCTGGACGAGGACGCCAGCAATGCTGAAATTTCGTGTGGGCGGAATTGACCCACTAAACGATCACTGTGGCGTTGTTCATAGTTGTCTCGCCACGTAAGACCATGAATTATCAATTGTCGGTCGGCGATGGCAAATCTACTCGCCGTCCAAGAGTGAATATGTCGTGAAACACGCGATAGTTTGCGTAAATGATGAACAGCTGCTTTGTCATGACGGTTGCGTACTTTTACTTATGGAAAAATAAGTTTGAAAAGTTCCACCGCAATCACTGTATTTTCCGGTGCGGGAAGTGTCCTGGAAGGGGCGTTATCCCCCGGTGCGCGTTACACGAGAGCTTTTTATTCCTTAAGAGCCGTTACTAAGAAGATGTCGCGCAACCTCTAGCCTCACGCCTTGGTTCACCACTGAACATAGGCTTGAATCGTTCGTTTGGAACCGAGAAAACTGGATGGCAGACGACGAACACAGGGCGGGCACACGAAGAGCGGACAGAGATATCGTACGTCGGTGCAACATCAAAACGTCGTCGATGTTTCGGTGATCCTAAACTCATTTGTTGTCGCTGTTGTGAAGAAACGAACAGCGAAGAGACCGAAGTCTGCTACGACACTACTGGAATCGGAATTATATGGTCTCGGGTAAGCATTGTGCCCCTGATAGACGTAGTAAAAAGTACAGATAACCAATGCAAATAAAGGCCTTGATTACGGTAGACGCTGTAGTGTAGAGTTTAGTTCTTGTGCACTACGTTATTACCGTCGGTATTTTCGCCTTCGTGGGGGGGGGGGGGGGGGCGTTATACATGGGATATTTATTAAATTCTGTTAATTTTTGGGGTACGCGTTATACACAGGAAAATACGGTACTTTTTTATTTTGTATTGTATATGAACTGTAAGAAAAGAGACAAATGAGGGAAGTGTCAAATAAAAAAATAGTAACTGAAACTGTGGAATCCCGAGGAGCGAAGATAAGCTCGTGATGATGGTGTTTTGTCGATTAATTCTGTGATGTGTGGTGACATAGCATGATTTGTCATAGCTTCAACGAAATATACTACGATGTGCTGCTCTTGGTGCCATATTTGGGTGGTCGATTTTGTGTCGTTGTCCGCAATCGAATACATCGAAAACATACACTTACACTTTTACACTTTCAATCGAGTTGTACATCAGCAGTAAGATGTTTGATTTATTTTTCCGTTGTGAATGCCTTAGATGATTTGACTAAGACATGCAATCTTGCCGTTGGCACTCTGGCTTAAAGAAAGCACGTTAAAAGAGGTATCTGAGACGTGAACATCTTTACCTTTAGATGAGTGCAAGGGAAAACATATGATTTTACATCCACAACAGACATTTATAAAGAGCACATGGAGCCATGCACAAGGTGCTGCCAGCTCTGTGTTTTGCCGTGAAATGTCAGTACGAAGTACTACACTGAAAATCGGGAACATGGAAGGGTACAAGCCTTCGAATTTCATATGTTTTTCAGCACCTGCTGTGTATCACGTTAACATGTCACAAGTAAAACACTTCAAACACAAGTCGTATAAACTCTCCATGATTTTCCTGAAACGGCGCTCATTTTCCAGCAACTTATGTGTTCTAGTGGAAGACGTCATAGAAACCGCCTGAATCAACATAAAAAGTAGACACATACAGCTGCCACGCTCTAGAACTGCGTAAACCTCACGTTATCAAACGCGCAAAGGTGAAGCACGTCCAATTCCGCGAAAAAGTCTGGCATTGTTCAAGCACTGTGTAGACTGCACAATGATGACTAGTATGCAGCCTGCACGGGCACACTCCTGCGGTTGACTAATCAACAGGAAATCGTAGTTCATCTAGAGTTTTTGGCAGATTTGACCAACGCCCTTGGAATGCATTCCTTCTGCACCGTCGCAGTGACGTCACAACACGTTGCCAAGTGACTTTCGGTGGCTTCGCTGGCGCTATAGACGACCTACACCCCCACGTAATCGATTACGTTTCGCCGCCGCGCAAAGCATGCGGGTGGGCACCTATCAATCTTATCAGCCTTTTCCGCCTATCAGCAGAGGCGTTTTTCCCGCTTCTTGCCCACCACAGCAAAATATAACCTCGAACCAGTCTTATCGTGACATCACACGTTTGTAAACGGAGGATCGTCTATAGCTTCCGACACTTTCGTTTTCGTTCCCTCCCCAGCCCTCTTTGGCAAGCGACCGCAAGGCGAACGTCTGTGGCATATCGACGCGCCACACTTAAGAGTGATCTGACATTTGCTCTCTTTTCCAGACAGACTCCACTGACCGAATCAGTGGGCAACGTGTAGTGACTATCTTTTACGAGGCATGTAACTTTCTTGCACTCTAAGGGTTGAGCTGTGTCTTTTTTTCTCGTCTTCGTCGTGACCGATGCTACACACCGCCTGCAGTGATGAGTCCAACAGTCTTGCTGTCCAGGGAAGAGTTCACTAATCATTCATCCGCAGCTGAAGCGTTATAACTGATGCGTTCCTTCAGGCCCATGTACATGTTCGGCTTTCGTGACCTGATTTTCATATAGATCATCGTGACAATGACCACAGCAAGCACGATACTGACGACGATGAGTAGTCCTAGTACGACCTTCATGGCGGCGCTCACGTCGTGCACAGTGGGAAGTGTTACCATGTTGGAGCACATGTCTGCTGTCTTCAGTTTAGTGACCAGTCGACCTGCAAGGGCTTCTGGACTTGCACATCTGCGAGGAAATACAGACGCGCATTGTACTTAACAGACTCCGCACCCTGTCTTTGTATGTATGTGTATAGTGTGTTTTTTTTTTCGTCTTTTCGGTGAATTGGAGCGCGCACTTTTTCTGTTGGAAGAACACGTTTGTTCGTGATTCAGCAGCAGGAGACAAGAACAAGCTAACAGGAACAACGCATTTCCTCCAAGTATACGGTTCCTGCAGTGTGCGTTAGACCGCTTAGCATTTCGCCAGTTCCTGATTTATTCTCACTCTATCTCCTTTTCTTTTGCATGGTTTACCGATGAATAATTCAACCGTCGACGGACAGTTCGATTTATATGCAGCTCAAATGCCGATCCATAGAGTCAAGACCAACTAAGAGTATAGCTGTGAACGACAGCTTGTCTTCTAAAGATCATGAACACAACGGCAATTCGTAAGCAAAACGGCAAATGCATGGTATTGGTGGTGGTGATGGTGCTGAGGTCACTGACGTGATTCGTATTTTGTGTCTGAGAAATGAACCTTCAGAAAATGACCTAATTGCTACATACTTGTTACCTATAAGAGCAAGCACAAGTGGACTGCTGGGATTGTAGTGTAAGTTTACTTAATTGTCCTGTCGTTACTACATCTCCCAATCAACCAGTTCTTTCAGGAGATGTTTGTAGTGACGCGACCGGCTTGCCGAGTTCTTTAAGTTACATAGGTACAGCCCTCGTCAACCTTAATAATAACACTGGGAAAAATATGGTCTCGTTTCCGAGCGCGATTACAGCAACCCTTGGGGCAATAAGGAAATCTTAATTGAACAAAATTATTGTGTTAGTTTAACGCGAGGATTTTGTTCACTTAATATGCCCCCAGTGAACCCAGGGTGGCTGCTATCGCGCCCGGAAATGAGACTGAAATGTTTCGAGTGTTATTATTAAGGTTGACGGGAGCTGTGCATAGGGTGTGTAGTGGTTAAACCACCTATATATATAGAGAGAGAGGTAATGGTGCATATTTGTGCGTGCTGTCATGCAGTGCAGTATTGTTCAATACAGTATTTGCACGGACCGTGGTATTAGCTTTGCTAGAATATTAGTTTTCGAGGTTTTGAACTCTCGCCCACATTTTACCCTGCCCATGCTGATATGGTTTCACTCCCGATGTCTAAGTTCACGTTACTTACGTCATTGCGAATTGATAATTTATGTCACCGAAATATGAGAAAGTTCATGTTGCGTTCAAAGCTGTGTTCTCAGTTCTTTGGTTCATGCCAGGGTCCTAGTATAGAATCGTCACTTTCTTGGTCGACAATGACTTACCTTAATTTCCCATCGGTAACATCTATATTGATCAAATCCTGCATCCAGGACAGCCTGCAGTCACAGATCCACGGATTCTCTGCGAGGTCCACCTCATTCACATAGTCCCACTGCAGCAGCGCCGAGGACAGCGTCTCAAGGCCGGTTTGTCTCGCATAGAAGGAATCCAGTTCGATTCTTGCGCCAGTTGAATTGAACGTGAACGCGAGCTTGTCAATCCTTTTTAAATGAGGCGAGAAACTCAGGTCCACTATCTTGAGACTCGCCACGTCACTGAATGCATGGTGCTCAATGCTTTTCAGGTTGATCATGTACTTTAGGTTGAGACTCCTCAGAGATGTTAAGTTATAAAACGAAAATGGAGGTAATATGTGCAGCAGGTTGCTGCTGAGGTCCAGATGTCTTAGTTGGGTCATGGTACGCATAGCACTCAGCGGAACCGCATCGAAAGCATTAGAACTCAGATCTAACGCCTTGAGGTTGGCAAGGTTCCTGAAGTCGTCGGGCTTCAGAGTCCTAAGCCCAGTGCTTTGGAGATTAAGATGATTCAGCGATTTCAACTGATTAAACGCACTACCACTGAGCTCCATCAAGGGGTTGTGCGCTAAATTGAGATCCTCCAAATCTGAAAGGTTTTCAAAGTACGTTGGAAGCAACGTTGAGATGCGGTTGTAGCTGAGATCCAAGTTACGCAACTTAGTCAGGCCGCCGAATACGTCTTCTTCTAAGGAGTGTAGCTTGTTGTGAGCCAGTGTGAGAGTTCCTAGGTTCATTAGACCGTGCAATGATCTCATTGCGACGAACGTGATGGAATTGTGCGAGAGGTCTAGAACATGCACGCCTTCACCGACATAAAAATAATAGTCGAGGATAACGGTGAAATTGTTGCCGGATAGGTCAATTTCGACGACATAAAGGGGAACACTCAGTCGGTCCATACTGTCGATGCTTTTGTAGGAGCAGTCCACCCTCATTTCAGCTACGGAGTCGCTTGGAAGGCATCCGCACTGGTACTTCTTGCAGAGTGCACTTGGGGTGAGTAGAGGATGTCCTGAGGCAGCACTCGGTAGCTCCGTCGTCGCTAATCCGTTCGGACTCGTGTCTAGCTGGTTCGTAACATCTTTGCAGTTGCCACCATGTAACAGCAGAATTACCGGAATACATATTGTGCGGAGGAGGATGTAGCGTGCCATGTCAGCGAGGTGTCTCTGTGGAAAAACGCAGAAAATCACATTCAGTCCAGCCCTGGCGGTCACGAGGTGCACTATACACGAGGATCGTGCTCATCACGTCACTCGCAACCTTTGAACGCCTTTGAGCCACGTGACATAGGAAAATACGGGGATACCTCGCAGGCGTCAAACCGAGGGCCGAATGAGGCAGCAGTGCGTTTTTACGATTTCCTCCCGTAATTGCACGCATACCGCAACACCTCACGGCTTGCCCTCCATTGGGACTCCAGCGCGGCAATGTTTTTCCAATGTCACGTGACCAAACGTGACGTCATCGCACAAGCCTCAACAAGACCCACACATTTTGGAGACAAATTTGGGATCTCATGAAATACTGTCCTCCGGTTCCAGAACGCGATAAAATAATGTCTGTCACCCCCTTGAAGACCTTCTTTATCTCGAGATAAATGGTTCTCGTAGCGCTACATCTTCTATTTAGTGTGCAAATGACGTCGCAGATAGAATGCTGTTGTGCACCAATGTGAAAAAAAAGGAAAAAGTGCGCGGCATGCTGACTTCAAAGCTAAATTCATTCAAAAGTGGTGCCAAAATTGCGATAAAACCGGTTGGCGCGACCCCTGGTGCGAGGCAACACGCATTTTAGCGGTCAACACTGGCACTCAGGGCCAGTTTCTCACTTGACGACGCCCGACGCGACGTCGTGAGCTGGCGGCGGAAATAGACGCGCATTTCCGGCGTTGGGAGAGGAGAGACGTCGAGCCGAAAAATTTGCTATGCCGGTTTCGTTCACGACGTCGGCGAGAGTTGGCGAGAACGATACACTGGCGACCAATAAGGTGCCACAGAAAGGCCACGCCTCCTGATTTTTCCTCTGCTTTGGACGACGGTATGCCACTGTGGTGGGAACATGAAAATCGCGCGCGCTGAATGGGCGGCGGAAATGCGCCTCTACTTCCGCCGCCCGCTCACGACGCCGCGTCGAGCGTCGCCCAGTGAGAACTGGCCCTCATGTATCCAGATCTTTTTTGTGTGTGTGTGATTTGGTTAGCTGGAATGACGACTGTGTCAATCGACAAGCTTTCAGGTACCCAAAAATGGAGGATGATCCAGGGACGCTGAAGTCCGCGATAGGCCCGCGCTCTGGCGGATTTTCCCTTAGTCACGTGATGTTCCATCAATCAACTATCCAGACATGGATGAACCGGACGGCCCATAAGCTCTCGAAGAAGTAATGCTACAAATGTTCACCAGTGGAATATCATGCTGCGACAACCCCTTCGTTTCACGTCTACCAAAGCAAGAAATAGACAAGTTAATGTTTTTTATTTCCCTTATTTATTTTCTTGTTCACCGAACTGGGGAGCCAAAGCATGCACACGCCCATGCCGCTTTTCTGATAAGGTGACGAACGAAAGTCTACATCATGAGATGGCACATGTTACCGCATCGAGGTGTTCAGGTGACTGCCATTATGCACACTCCTCAGCATTATCACGTGACGGCCTCGATGTCACTGTCCCCTAATAGGCAACCACAAATGCAAGCAGAAAGGGACAGCTGCCACTGAAGAAAGCTTAGACGTCAAAAACGTTTCATTGCTACATGAAGACAGAGACGGAAACTTAGCTTTCCCCTGTAGTTCGTGGCGAATCTGCATGGTTCGCTGCGAGCGAAGGCTCGAGCTATCCTTCATTCGATGGACCTACTCCCCACGCGTTGGATGGGCCGATATGCACACCGGTGACCGGTCATTCTAGCTCACCATAGCTACGATTTTGATTTCCACGCAGCGCACCGCAGACGTCGTTATGTTTCACCTGGTGTAACGCACGCAACGCGATGTTGGTGTCTTTGGCGCAGTGTTGCCCGCAATTTTAAGTTTAGGTTTTCTGCAAAACTATGAGTGCGGTGAAAATTGTTACATTAGAGTAGTAAAGCGTTATGATATTGAATGCACTCATTTTATGAGATAACGCCTCAGTTGCGTTACGCTTTCTGTTTTCCGCGTTTCATTGGTCTAAACTATTGCTGGTAGTAGCGAAAGTTAGAGATGAAAGTTAGAAATGATAGTTCGAGTGAAATGCAAACAGGCAGAGGGTATAGGGAACCGATGTTTCAATAATGCGCGCTGTTTCTACTGATCTGGTACTTCCAGAATTGCAGCAAAGTTTTCTTGTTCTTTTTTTAACCTTTTGATTGCAAGGCAGAATAATTTATTTGTTGTTGGATTGCGAAACTGCAGTTCTCATATTGTCAAGATATAATCAAACACTGATAAAATAAGCCCTGCCTCCAGTTTGAAGCACATAACTGTGCTCACAATACTGTAGAGGTGATGGCACCAAATGGTTTGGCCTCCAAATACAACCTAAAAACCTACACCTGGCAGCAGAGGTGAGTCGACTGTAGGCATTAATGAGGCACATCCGTCTAGTTCTTAAACTTCAGGCTTAACGCGTTGATGGTACACAGCGCTGCTCTCGCATAATTTTGTTCTCATATGCACTGGCAAAATTTCGTCAATATCTGAGGTCATGTCGCTATGTTATTACAACGTCTAATTTTGTATAAGGCTAAATGCATCTACTTGTACGTCTCTTCTATATGACATATCATTCTTTCAAACACAGCCGAGGTTGATACTACGGGGGATGACACCGTGCCAGACCGCCGGTATATAACTGCACTGCTATGTTGGAAAAAGCTTGGTATTATAACGCTTTGTATCTTCTTAAGTAATTCCAGTCTCACTCGCTCTTGCCACAAGCACGAAATCGATTCACAGTCCTTCCCTGATTACACACCCTGCTTAGAAACGTAAAAATTGTACGTTGTGAACCCGTTTCCACGTGACTACAGCGCGCACGCCGATCAACAACACGACGCATTCGCTACGTTGTCTACGAAAGGCATAAAAAGTGCGCGGCAGACTCACCTTGTGCATACCAGTGCGGAAGTGGCTACGTGGGAGTGGATGACGTCAGACCATCTGTTTGTTTACGGGCTTCTTAGTGAGGCTGCAATAGCGCTCGCTTTAGATGCGATGTGTCCTCTGCACTGAGATGCGGAAAGAAGGGTTGATACGCCGTAAATCTCCACTACCAAGAAGGGAATACGTCATTCTCGGCTTATCTATTAGAGAGGCGGGGCTGCCGTGAGACAGTAGCGGTAGACCCCTGATATGGGCTACTTCTGCGATATGAGTCACATTCAGGGACTGACACGTTGTGGCACCTTTCCTTATTCTACGGAGTTTGTACAAAGACTTTTTTAGAACCAAAAAAGAAAAAGGGGCAATTTGTAATGTGGTTGGCCGTTTGGGGACACAAGTATAAGTGCGGTGAAGGAACGTTTGTTGCTGTCTCATCAGTTTATAATTTGCTTTTTTTTTCGGCCTGCGTCCTTTCTTTTCATTCGATTGACTCGATTTGCAGGGGTAATCGTCACCATTGGTAGTACATTGTTAAGAATTGAAGTGCTTCTCGTATCAGTTGAAGCACGAATTCAAGCGTGTAAGACACCTCGAATGACTGCTTCAAAACCCAATCCCTAAAATATCGTACAATATTTGCCGCAACGCAAATTGCGAAATGTGTTGCAAAAAGGTCATGAAATGCACTACATGCTGTGTTTCACGCCAACGAACCCGCCTTCAGAAATTGTCATATGGAGAACAACTTGAGTGAATAAAAGAAAGAGAGAGACAGAGAGTGAAAAAGAAAGAAAGAAAACACTTCAGAAACAAAAGAACAATAACCCTATATTAGCACACGGACGGCTAATTGTGAACGCGTTGCCCTCGAAATATTTATACTCATTGATATCAACCCATATTTGTGTCCGGTTATCAAACCGCGCTATTGGAATAAGGAAGTCATTCAACATAACTCATCTTCCACATTTTCAGTAGAATGACAGATGCGCTATCCTTGGAAGTAAAATTCGTACCGTAAAAATTCGGATATCGCAAAAAAAAAAAAAAAAAATCAACAAGGCTCAACGCCATCGTAACGCTGCTTATCGAGAGTCCACAAGAACAATACACCAGCGACGAAAACTAACTATACCAAGACCAAACAGGTTTCAACAATAATGAAAACAATAACCCTTCGTTCACTAGCATTTCTTGGCGCAAAGGAATGTCATGAGAGACGTACGTACCGGAAGGCGTTCAGGTAACGGTGCTCGAGCTTCCTCACTGTGACGTTGTCTGAGCCTGGATAAACTCAGCGGCGGCCCTTTGTCGATCTTTGGACTGCAGGAGCTGATAGCGTTGCGAGCCATTCCAGAAAAAAATATGCTTGATAAGCGATGCAGCCGTCAGAGCGGTGATGTAGCCGTCAAAGCGGTGCAAATGGATGGGGGCTTACGAAGGCGACCCGGCTTCTACACGTTCGAGAGTCATCTGCCAGCCGTATAGCTGTTTATTCACGGACGAAAAACAGTTGCGCAACATTTGGCTGCGTCTCAGTTTTAATACGCGCCATCCGCACAGAATTTCAAATCGTACGTGGAGAGGGAAGTGGCGAACATTATTTCGCCTCGCGTCTTCGATCGTGAAGGGAGCTACCTTCCATGCTCTTACGTGATTAGGTAAAAATCGCTTGTTCCGTCATGTTCCATTTCCATTTAAAGCTTCATTTCGCGTGTCCTTGAAATAGTGCGCTTGGTGTAGGGGGCTCGTAGGCACGGACGTTCCGAGGATTGTTTTTTTTTTTTTCAGTTGGGAGGAGGGGGGGGGGGGGTTAAAGCGTGCAACCTCCTCACCCGTTTTCCTAGTGACGGACGGACTCTGCGGGCTGTGTGGGTTTTCAGAGGTTCGTATTATTATGACATCTGAGAAAAATCATGACGCCCTACGAATAAAGAGTGCACAAGTTTCACACGTGACCTTGAAGGTCAATTTTTTTTTGGGGGGGGGGCACGGACACAGTTGCGCACCTTTCGGTAAACCCACGCTTGCAGGTGAGGGCGAAGTTTTGTAACAACCAGGCGGTTCTTTGGTACCAGACCTGTAAAGTAATTAATTACGAAGGACCCAATTACTGCAAGAGATTACGTTCTCGTTGATTAATTACTTCCCATGTTACCTGCGATATTATGTAACTAATTACTTTTGTAATAACTTGTAATGTACTTAGAATTACTTTCGGAATTACTTAGTATACCAGCGGTATCGCCGAGCGAGTTGAGGCGTCCCACTCGTTGGTGGTAGCCAAGGTCGTGCGCTGAAGACTGGGAGGTCGTGGGTTCGAATCCTACCACAGGCTGTGCTGTCTGAGATTTCCACTGGGTTTTCCGAAGACTTTCCAGACGAATGTCGACACATTTTCCACTGAAGTTGGCCCAGGTCGCACACTCCCCCACTCCTTCCCACGGTCTTCTTTCAATCTGTCCACATCTGTCCGCCGCTGGTATAGCCATAGTTGCTTCGCGGCGCTAACACGTAATAAAAATACACATTTGGGATCTCTCCTTCATTTCATATCTTCAATCATCTTCACGATGTCCGCATCTCTCTCCCTCTCTCTCTTTTTTTTTGTCATTCACAAACACAATGCTGTCGTAACCTTTAAGACATTGTAACACGGAGAATGTTCTGTTTTGGAAGGCCAATGAACCTTACACGATGCAGACATGTGCAGTATTTTGCAATACGTTAACAAAGGCCCTTTTTCACAGTTTTACTGTTGCATTTTCGGCGAAATTTCTGCGATGCTTTGCAGCCTCACTTCATGCGTATTATGATGTTTCTGCAACGCACAGATTTCTAGTCCTCGTACTCCACTCGTAATTTAATTTGTTCTTTCAATAAATATTTCCACATGTGTAACGAGTTCCTCGAGGAAGAAGAATAAAATCACACATCAAAATTATATATTAGGATGAACGGAACCCCGAGGAAGATCACTCGGCGATAACACTTCACCAACCAAGCCGATCGACTGACCCACTGAATGTGAGGTGAGGAAAAGAGAAGAAAATTATGGAGATCCAAAGAATGTAACTTAATTTCCTTTCCATAGCAACTGTAATTACGTTACACTAATAATTTTGTAATTGTAGCTGTCTATTTAGTTACGTCTGTGAGCACGAAGTTGTAATTATAATTCAGTGACCTCTAAAACGTAATTTTGACAGGTCTGCCTGACTCATGCGCTCGAGCATGTAGGTTAACTTCTAACATAGAACGCGATATTGCTTAATATTGCTGCAGAGAAAAATGGTGGAAAAATGCTGAAAAAAAAAAAAGAAAATTCTGATGCTGTGGTGCATTTCGGCGTCGTCTTTCTATTATATCAGTGAAACTTTGTGTCCATGGGATGTAAAGCCATAGTTGTCTGAACTGCAATGCGCAGGTTCCATTGCGAACAGAAGTACCACCTGTCTCAGCACGAGAAAACAACGCGTCACCTAGCTAACAGTCAACGTAACGGAGCCGTCAACGTCGAGACAATTGTTCTTGTCAGAAAATATCGGGGATGGAAGAAAGGCGCGTTTTACGCAGACCTGCGCGATGCGTTGCGTTAGTGGCCGCAAATATCTACTCGCGAAAGCTCAAAATTCGATTTTCCAGCAATTCCTGTAGAAGCACTGTAAGCATAATGTGCCACTCGAGTCCACTCTGCGCAAAAGTGCCGTTGTATGAACAGACACTTAAAAAAAAAAAGAATACAGAGACGTAGTTCGCGACTTGTGCAGTTGGGCTTTCGTGCAAGAAACTGTGTGATTTGGACGCATAATTTGTTATCTCGTTGTTGGCAAGCGAGTTAAGTGAGCACGAGGCAACAAATATCGGCACAGTTCCCCGTGAAGTCGGCCCAGGACGCACGTGCCCCCGTGCGATAGTCGTGACGCTTCCCGTCTGAGCGTGGTCGACCACGATATGCAGTCACACCACCAGCCGTTGAATGTGCTTTCTTCCTCTGGTCCTGACGGCAGCAGAACTTTATTGCCCCTCAATTGCCCCCCCCCCCCCTTGCCCCTTTTCGTCCCCTTTCCTTTTCCGTTCCTCTTTACGAAAGGAATAGCAAGTCGGCCTTTGCCTGACTAACCTTTCCTTGTTTTTTTTTTCTCAATAAACATATTCCCCCCCCCCCTCAATATTTTCTTCTCGGAAATGTTACATATCTGGCTCGTGTAATTCATCGCGTTTCCGAAGGGCTCAGGAGGGCCGGCATTTAACAATGCGAGTGAACTTATTGCTGCCACTAAGCTGTATTTCTTAAAGCGCTTTCTGGTATCTGCGCTTTTACGGAGCAACTATCGGGGATTCTCCTTCCATCAGAGCCCATCGTGACACATTGGAAGACCTGGCTAAATGCGGTTCGGTATTCCAACGCTTTACGGGACTGAACAGTCCGTTATTCAAGTGTGTTCAGCAGACAAAAGCGTTCCAGTGAAAAAAAAGAAAAGAAGAAGAAAAGTCCAAGCTGCTGCTTTAGAGAAGAACTTGAAGGAGACCTGGAGTATATACTTGTGCGCCCATTTCACATTACTGACCAATACTACGGGGAAATTTGAGACAAGTGGCAATGAACGAACTGCGAACGTCGACCTGATAGCGGATATCGAAGAACGATTTGTGACCATCCCTGACGGTCCTATCCCTAAAAAGCTCCTACGAAGCTGCAGTCAGTTTTGCATCAAAATAGCGGCCATTAATGTCCCAGGGAAGTGGCAAGCATCCTGACTGGTGGTGATATTAACACTCCAAATGGTCTAAAAGCTTTTAACCTGAAGTATAACTGCGTATAGGTACGCACCAATAACGTTAGTGGACGTTTAACGTTCATTCTCAGCGTACAAACAGATTCTCGTTGGTGACAGGCACAACTTACACCCTGAGAGCTTGCAAATGGTGCTTGCATGCTATTGCTTCTACAACTTTGCCCACTATAATGGTAAAACCCGAGACAAGGGACGACGAGAACAGACAGGCACACACTCGTTGTCCCTATAGTCTCTGGGTTTTACTGCCTTGTATATACATGTAGTCACCTGCTCGCATGCCTTTTAGCAATTCTTTCAGTTTTTCTACTACGTGTATAAGTGCCATGTTGGATAGTGAACAGACGCAAGCTTGCTCTCGTGAACCTCTCCCTCATTTTTTTTTTTCAATCAAGATGTAAAGGCATAAGTTGAGTTGAGTTGCAAAAAAAGAAAAGAAGAGAAGAAAAGGAGAAATAGGCACTCATTAGGCATAACTGCATCAAATATCTTTATTCTGGACCTTCCTCCCGTTATAATTACAGACGTTATCTATATTGCTACAGCGATGGCTGCGCCTTATGCTCTGTCCGAAAAACGGGAGCTTTTGCCTAAAGTGCAGCTTCCATGGCAAGGACCGTATACGTTGTCGTACATTGTGGTAGACTCAAACGTCAAACACTCAGGACGTTTGTTAGACCTCTGGTCGTGCACGTTGGCCAGGTTTCAAGGTTGTGTTGGACAGCCCACCAGCCTTTCCCTTCCTACACCGAGGGGGTAGTCTTGCGGAGACGACAAGAGAATACTTTTTCGGCTATACTTAGACTGGACTATACTTGACTGACGTGTCGGATACCTGACAGACAGAAAAGGAGGTAAGATATCTAGAGACATGAAATACTCCAGGAGATAAAATATCTAGAACCGTGCGCGATTTGAGAAATATGATATATCATTTGCCATGTTGCGAATATACAGCGTGAAAATACTCGCGTTGGTCTACTTTGTTTCCTCACTTCTGAAGGCGATGGCGTACCTTTACAAGTATAGTGCTGCCGCCATAGGGAAGAGTGATACCCCTGTCAGACGGGCACGATAAATGCCATTTAAGTGGACAGTGAATACTACAGGAAATGACATTTACCGTGCCCGTCCGTCTTGGGTATAGCAGGCGTATTTTGGTTACCGTTTCCATTTTCGTTACTGAAACTATACTATGCCAAAGTACAGGATTGACAGCAGGCTGAGGCCTTTAACACATTTTTTTAAAACCTTTTCCCGAGAACTGAGCAAACTACATCAGCTTGTTCGTATATATCCCCACAGGCGCCCCTTTCATTTTTCTTTGCTCCTGTTGATGAGAAGGAAGTGGGTCCCTCCATTTTGTCCTTGAAGGACAGCGAAGCCCTAGATGTGTCCGATATGGAAATTGCAAGTGTATGCAAAGCAAGTTGCAAGTAACATAGCGAAGCCCTAGATGTGTTCGATATGGAAATTGCAGGTGTATGCAAAACAAGTTGCAAGTAACATAGCGAAGCCCTAGATGTGTCCGATATGGAAATTGCAAGTGTATGCAAAGCAAGTTGGAAGTAACATAGCGAAGCCCTAGATGTGTTCGATATGGAAATTGCAGGTGTATGCAAAACAAGTTGCAAGTAACATAGCACTATTGTTCTTACACATTTTTAATTGTTGTATCAATGAAGTAATATTTCCATATAAAATGCAGACAGCTAAAGTATTGTATGGTACATAAGGGCGGAGATGTTCGCACAATGTCTAATTATCGACCAATTTCAATACCTGCCATTTTTTTTCGAAATAATTCTTCATTCTAGACCGATAAACTTTCTAGATAGCAATTCTGGTTTAACATGTACGCAGTTTGGATTTCGTAAGTTTAGATGTACTGAAACTGCACTCTTAAAGATTAAGGAGATAATAATTGAAAACACCGAAAATAAATTGTTTACGTTAGGAATTTTTGTGGATTAGTCCAAGGCCTTTCGATAAGTCATCCTTTCTTGCAACGAAAGTTATATTGAACGGTATACGTAATACACTATTACATTAATTTCCTCTTATCTTAGTAACAGGTTAGAGTGTGTTGTCGCAGCTAACTTTGTCTTATTTCAAGCCTATTAAATGTGGCGCGCCACTGGGAAGTATGCTGGGCCCTCTTCTTTTTAACCTTTATATACATGACATCACAAAGTTATTTCTAGAGACGAAGTTCGTACTGTATGCAGATGACACAAGTATGTTTACCAGTGGATACCATATACCATACCATACCATACCATACCATACATAAATGTGAGGTAACTGAAAAAGTAAATTTACTGTTGCAAACATTATCGACTTGGTCAAACATTAAGTTTCTGAAACTAAACCAAAAGAAAACAAAGGCCGTGGGGCTTCAACCTCGAAATCGAATAGTAGGACAAGAATGCAATAGAGTTCTCTATGGCGAAGACGTAGACGTTGAAACTATAAAAATCTTAGGGGTACACATGTCTGCTACATTGACGTGGGATGCCCACATATATTATGTCCGGTGGAAGGTGTGCTCTGCCTTAGGATCTTAAAACCGACTTAACATAACAAATACAACAATTTAATCAGACGGTGATTCTCGGCTTTTGGAATATCTTAGGAACGATTTACAGATATAAACACTTTCTACAGGTCCATATTTTAAGGCTCCTATATCACGCATGCATTGGTTCGTATTTTAATTATTGCTTATTGGTTCGGGGCACCTCCTCGGACTCCTCCTCGTCCAAGTTATTAGTGCTCCAGAAAGAAATTCTTGCGTATTTTGGAAAACGTCCACCATCTACATACCACTCAGGGTCTTTTCGAAAAACATCGGATACTGAAAATACATGATTTATACGGGTACATATTAGCCTTAACATATAGAGCAGCCGTTAAAATCGTGCAATTTTGGAGATGGTAAGCACACATTATTACCGGCACCCATTATTGTGTACAGCATGTCACGGTTTTCAAGCCTTACAACATAATCTTGTGAAACTGCCGGGATCTTCGTTCCCTTTTTGCTTTTATGCAAACCACTAGACTCCTCGAAGAGCTCTGATCAAGACTCCGACCTGTCGTCGCGTTCACCATAATTCATTCTCTCGTATTAACCTCTCTGAAGCGGGATAGGGTCTTGTGGCTACCACGGGGAAAACATCCCATTTCATCATCACTTCTCCTTTATCTATTGTTGTTGTTGTGAAACTTCTGAATGGCACAGATGAACTATGCAATGTATCCAAACCCGAACATTTAAATCACTACCTCCGGCTAGACTAGCTCCTTTTGTGTGATGTTCAGTATTGTCATGGTGCATATGTTCTTTCTTTTTTTTTTGTTATGTCTCTTTTCATTACCTATTCGGAGTGAACATAGTGAACTGTGTGTTTGAGTGAACGTGTACAGCTGCGCGTTTTTTTTGTTTCTGTTGTTGTTTTGTTTTTGTGTGTGTATATTATGTACATTTCGTCTGTTTTGAATTGTGTACAGTTTGAGTGTTTGCGTTATGCGTATTCCGCTGCAATGTTGCTGCTGCAGGAGGCTTGGACATCCGTCAAGTCCACTGGACTTTTTGCATAAGCCTCCTTCACGAATGTGTGTCGTTAAATAAATAGAAATAAATATTTCTGTTTTGCGTTTCTGATACCTGCCTTTCAATTTCTTTTTCGCTTTGCTACCGTTACTTTTCCGATAATAAAACGTCTCTTATGGAAGTGCGAGTGGATACCTCTTTTATTCACATCACATCACATCACATCACCTCTTTTAGGTCTTCTGCCTTGGGTGGTGCACAAGTACCTTCAGTGACATCGTACGCGTTCCTAGATATAAATGATAATATGTAGAAACGTGTCTTCATCCTGCATAACGCCCTGCTGAAATTCTGAGACCAGCAACTCTACAAATAGCTGTAACCAGTCTCCACCAGCCAGTATATAATTGCCATTACCCCCAATTCAATACTAGCCGCTCATTTTCGCTTCCATTTCTGTTTTCGGTGACCGAGGAACGTGGTACGCCAGGTGAGGGGTGGTTACACTAATAAACCTTTAAGAATAAACCGTTTAAGGAAAACTCTTTTAAAATACATCTTCTACAATAAACCGCGTAAAATTTTCCGATAAGGAATAAACCGCACAAAACACCCCAAAACAATCGTTCAAGAATCCGCCAACTCGGTACGCGTTTCCGTTTTCGTAACCATTTTCGTAATCGTTCGTTTCGTAGCTCCAATGACAGTGTGGGAACTAACCACAATAACAACCTACCACAGCTGATCCAGTTGAAGAAGTGCTTTCATGCAGTTCAAAGAGCGCGCGGATGAAAACCGAAAAGAGCTTCGTCGTCGCTGACGCTACAGTTCCCCCCCCCCTCCCCGCTCAGACACAATGGGCAGACGTAAATAGGACGGGGGCCCAGTGAACGCACTGCAGGAAAAGTTCCTTCAGAACGGCTTTATCGAACGCTAGCGGGCGATCGCCGAGTAGAGACTCAATTTGGCGTAATAGTTGCGAGGGCCTTCTATCGCCAAGCTCCTACTGCGGTCAACAGCTGCTGGAGTCGACGGCGCTTGGAAGCAGAGGTGCGTTCGATATTCGCAGACTTCCGATAATCATAGGACTGCGAGACCGGTGGAGTTACCAATAAGTCAGGGCCAAGTTGACGATGACTTCTTGAGGAAGGACGAAGACGACATGCTGGTAATTGGTCACTTGAGATGTGACATTCGCAACGGTGAACGGGAATTCGACCTGCATGAACCAGGCCGCGGGGATAGTGCAGGCCAGAATAGGAGCAGGATGACGGCGTTTGGCGATCCCGTGCCTGGTTGCGGCCCGCCGGTGATCGCCGTGGAATCGCCGCCCGGGCAGTTAAATTACGTTAAAGTAACTTAGTTACTTCACAGTTTAAAAAAAAGCCGAATAAATATAGTGACTCTATAAAAATGGTTTTATCACTTGTACTGTCCCAGTATAGTTACACCGTGTTATAAACAGGGGATCTCCCTTTATTTCATTTTTTTTTTGGAATATAGCAAGCCGGTTCTTTGCCTGGCTAGCCTTGCCTTTCTTTTTTCTTAGTAAACATATACCCCCCATGGGCCCTAGCAGCACGGTGGGAGTAGTGTAAGGCAGGGATCTCACAGGCGTGGCCCGCGATCAGATATTCTGTGACACGAGGCCCTTAAACACCGAACAGAAGGAAGCTACCCTGTTTTCAGACAATGTTTTCACCCTTGCCGGGCGTAGTGATTGTGTTGTAATTTTTAAGAGTCAGGAAAAACGGAAGGTTATTTGAACTGGTGATTCTGGAGTGGTTTCCGAAGGGTACTCGAAGCCTCGTCAAAGCGACTGTATGGAACTGATTCGTGGAAAACATTGCAAGACCTGAGTAATTTGCATTTTACAGTTACTTTAACCAAAAGCAGTAACTAGTTAGTTACAAGTTACTTTTCAACAAGAGTAGCTAGTTACTGCGAGAAGTATACAGTTACAGTCACAAGTTCCTTGTAACTTAGTTGTTACACAAGACGGATAAAAAGTACTGTGGTCTGTAATGATCGGGTTAGATCTATACTTCGTGCTTCCGTCAGGAGGGGAACGGAAGAATCCTTATTCACACCCCCTACACCCTATCCCTACACCCCTATTCACAAAATGGTACAGTCATCCCATTTCCTTTTTTCTATCGAGAATCTTGCTATCCTTCTTGTGGAACACCTGCATAGCCCCATAGCTGTATTGATTGGACGGTGGCCAATTTACCCGATACATCCTGCTGAACATGCGGGTCCTGAAAGCTCGCGTTGTATGATGTAATGGAATTCACGATACGGGAAGATGGAGTGTATCAATAGATCACAATGCAAAGGACGTGCCGCACCTTAATATTTCACTGTCAGTCTCTCTTCCCCGCCACATCTCGCAGGTCCCCGTAGAACTTCTTACAAGGGTGGTGGTATGGCCCAATGCGCAAGTGCGTTAACGTTTTAGGGAGAGCGCAGTGCTGTCCTAGACAACGGTGGTGCTCTCAAAAAGAGCGGGGCGGTAACGCCTCAAGTGAAGGGAGAGATGCCGTTCAAATAATCCCCTACAATTGCCGGTACGACGGAATTGAAAATAAATGCGTCAACGATTTCAGGCGACAGAAGCGCATTCTATGTACAAGGATTCTGTGGAGCATTAGTGAAAATCCTCGCGTTTTTTAATGCAGAAACATTCTTAGTATTGGGCACACGAGTGCCTGATGGAAGGTAGCTGTTCTGAAGCTGGAACACACAATCAGACGAACACAGCCTAAGCCGAACGAACACAGGCCTAAAAACACGAAAGATTACACAAGCAACGTTTCTAATAAATATTGTCAGAACAAAGAAGTGCAAATTTGTCGCTGATTGGTTGATTGTGCCGTCTAATTTCCGAGCGATCTGCCCGCCAATATGATGGCATGTTGTTCAAGGGACTATGCGTCTTGGGCTGACTTCAAGGGGGACTATGTAAACGTTTGTAGAGCTGTAAGTCGTCCGCAGGTGTACAGGTCAGCCCGCAATGACAACCGACAGCGGGGTAATATTTTTTTTGACAGAACGCGGCCGAGAATAGGGGCAAGCAAACTACTAATACCAATTTATAATACTGGTATCGGAAATATCAACCGCTTAGTGTGACCAACCTTAGTATGTTAGGTAAGACTTATGTTTTCATAGACTGCTATAGTTAAAGAAGGCATTGTATATAGAAAATAGTTCAAACTCTGTCATACTTAAAGCGCTTAGACTCACTGTGCCGAGATAAAAACACCATGGGCGAACAAGAAGAGACAAACAACTGCAGTGAAGTTTCAGCTGCACTGAACTGCACATTCAGTTCAGTTATTTGTCCCTTCTTGTTCGTTCGTTGAGTTTTGATTCCGGCACTGAAGGTTTTAGCGTTTTTAGCATTGTAGGTATTACAAAGTACTGCGGCAAAGGATACTCATTTGTCGTGTCAAACTGCTGACTCGGCTTCTGTCCTGAGGCAACTCCCTTCCTGCTGACTCGTAAGTATGTTTACATTCAGACGTCGCGAACGTCGCGATTTCTAAAGCTTTGTTTCCCCAAGTAATAAAGAAACTAACACAAGCTGACATATTATCACATATGAGCTATGTCACAAAAATGATGATATGCGTGGATGCATGCGGCCATGTTTCACATAATCATGAAACTTTTCTGGAATATTACGCATCCCTGGAGGCGGAAGCAGCACATGATTCACGTCTTTGCCTTCATTGTTTACTTATAGCAATCTTCGAGATAGCCACGGCCTGCCTATTGATACGACCTCGCGGTGACGTAACTGAAGTCCGATCCCTTATTACTTCAGCTCCTTACAACAGACAACTTGTAAATGTGAATTTCAATCGAAAAAGGAGAGCAAGCAAGGATACGTGATCAGTTCTTGCTATTGCAAATTGTCAGTATGTCCGTTGACATATTCGAGTGGCGGGAAATTATCGACACTGTCAGAGAGAGTGGATAAATAGGTTGCAAAATTCGGCTTATGCAAAAAAGAAAAAAAAAACGAAAAGAAAAGACAACCGAAAGAAAACCACATGAGGCTGTTGTGAAAGGTTTGATGTTTCACTTTTCTGCCAAGAATCGCACAGAACCCAAAACCCCCTCTCGAGGATGAAATCATAGAGAAGACGTTCGTACGATCGACAAAAGTTTGCGGAACACCGCACTGGCGCATTCCTTCCTCAGAGTGACACGCTGGCAACGAATGGCAACCGTACGAACTTTTTCAGACAGGTGCCTCGGTAGCCCAGAGCTTCCAAGAGTTCGGTCACTGGGAGGAGCTTAATATGAATGACGCAAAATGCGTCGCCCAGCTCTCGCCTTCTCCTGCGCTCGCCGCCATCTTTACACGGTCGGCGGAGGCTGTCAGCCCTGTCGGCAGGCTGTCGGCGGCGCCTCTGTTTACACACTTGCATGGGGCATCATCGGCATCTACTAATTTATTATCCATATATTTTATTTCGGTTGCTATTTTCATTAGACGTTTGAGGCCGCTCTCTTTATTTCCATTAAAGTTGTTTGGATGCAAAGGTGCGGGGTGGGGTGGGGAATATATATTTATTGAATGGAAAGGTCTGCCAGACCAAGGTCAGCATGCTATTCCATTAAAAAAATCAAAAGAAAACGAAGAATAAATAGAAAGGAAAGGACGAATAGGAAAAGGTGAGTCTCCACAAACGGCACAAGCCGAAATAACCACATTTTGCGACGCGAATAATCCAACACATTGGTGTGCGGTACAACACAATATTTTTTCTATAAATTGACTATCTACATACCGATATTTTACGATATATCACATACCGCTCATTACAGGAATGATTGAACCGAAAATATTGGATCATTCCTCGGTAGCAAAATAAGTTGCAAAGTATCGAAATATTTTTTATATTTATATTTTCCTGTAATTTTTCTCTTATACCTTCCAATACTCTTTAAAAATCGAATCTTTTTCGAAAGTTCATATGCTGGGTTAACGATAAAGTTAAAGTTATTGTTAATCAAATGCCGAAACCATACCTAAAATTTTGATGCATTGGATTTGTTACTTCAATCTATTTTTGTCTCTTCTTATCCACGACGCTGGCAATCTTGCATGGCAAGAGGCGTTACCCTTTTTCTGTTGTGCTCGGTATCTGGGAGTCACCCATGCGGCTGCGCAACTTCGTGTACGCCCACGTGGTAAGCGAAGGAACGTACCGGGCCATTTCTACGCGGACCGACACTCGGGACGCCAGCGCCCTCCCCGTAGCAACAGGGAGGAAGTCGTTACCAAGACTCAAGCAGGGAATAAAACATGGAGGAAGGAAACACAGGAGCGGCCCTTCCAACTTTTTGCCATTGGGACGGGCGTGCCAGCTTCGCATTGCATTCTGGGATGCTCCTGTCTACCATGTGACCGCTCACGTGACCCCCAAGAGCATGCGCAGGCCAGCTCACTTAGCAGACGACGAGAGTCGTGATTGCAGTTCAGATATTTGCAATGTGATGAACGCCGCGCGTCCAGTTTTCTTTATGTGTGTTCGGAAGTTTACTCTCGGCTTACCCTTCTGCTACAAGACCGGTCACGGTCTGCAGGACAAGCACGTAGGACCAGAAACATCATTCGTGGCAGCGACCTTTGTGTGACGACGTGGCCACGGTTTGTCTGTTTGTTGCTGAAGTGGTAAAGCTTGCCAGTAATCAAGCTGAATGAAATCAAATGAATCTGCAGCTGTAGTACAGCGCCCGTTTGTAAAGGAATGATTCAAGATGATTCTCACAGACAGGGGTACGAAACAACCGATCAAGTACGTACTTACGAATGAAAGGTTATTCCCGTAACAGAGCTGATTTCTGTTGAATGGCAGCCGCAACCGCGGTAAGAACACGTTAACAAAACGTTGTTCCCGCAATAGTGCTCACATTTTAAGAGTAAATGACTTTGGAAAAGCGCAGAAAATAATGGCCGTTTTGACAGGAGCGACCGCCAGAGGGGTCCCACGGAAATTTGTTCGAAACGGCCGCTCCTGTGTTTCCTTCCTCCATGGAATAAAACGCCGCGCTCGCCCTGGAATTTCTGGCCACTTTGCTCCACCCTTGTGGCCTCCTTTCCACCTCAGTACCGCTCGCAGCAACAATAGATGTCCCAACTCTGAGGTAACCCAGGCACCTGTTCCCCACGGTCCCATTCGCTGCTAGCGTGTCACTCTGAGGAAGGAATGGGCAGGGGTTTTTCCTGGGTTTTCCTCAGACACTTTCAGGCATATGTCGGCACAGTTCCCTTAGAAGTCGGCCCAGGACGCACATTCCCACAGGGCGTGAGTCGTGACGTTGCCCACATACGTGAGGCCGACAACGGCAAGCCCTATCACCACCACCACCACCGAATGGGCAGGTGCGGTGTTTGTTTGCAGATGGACTAGAGCACTAATCAGCCGAACACGGTGTTCTACTTAATGATTTACCTCATTAGGCATAACATTGACTAAGAAGAGCACAATATAAAAAGAAGCACGTTAAAGTACTATAAAGCCATTTAATTTCGCAGCCTCACTATTTAGTGAATCGTGCAGAGGGCACATATAATCGCGACCACTACATTTCGCGCACCCTGCATGCTACAATTTCTGGTTTGACTGTTGATGAGCCAAAAATTGCCCGTCTCTGCATTGGATAAAAGAGACTTTCTATACATGCTTGTGCTTGCAAAGTAGCTCAAATGCTAACTAGCGCGCTATAACTACAACCGACTGCGAAGATAAAGTTTGCGATTACAGCATATAGTTTCGAAAACAATCCTCGCAGAACTCTTGCTCGAAATTTCACCGTGTTCGTAAAATTCGCGGCTTTTTAATTCGAAAAGCTAGAAGCTCACGAACGGGTTTACAGTACGAACGGGTTTACAGTATCATTTGACCAGCGGCATGACTGAGCGGGTTAAAGCGGTCACTCGTTGGTGATAGCCAAGTGCTGCTGAAGAGTGGGAGGTGGTGGGTTCGAATCCTACCAACGGTTGGGCTGTCTGACGTTTTCCATGGGATTTCGGCAGACCTTTCAGACACACAGATATGCACAGATCCCCTAAATGTCGGCCCAGAAAGCATACTAACCTCCCTGTTCCTCACTTTTTGCTGCTGTCCACTCTCCACCTGTCCACGTCTGTACGCCGCTCGTAGCCACTGTTGCTTCGCGGTCGTTAACACAGAATAAAAAGTATCATTTGAAGGGTACTAGTAGTATACGACAGTGTCGAGGCTCAACGGCGTCTAGTTAACAGTCATAATTGTGTTCAGCGCGATCTAGATCATCCTGCGACCCAACCCTGTGGCCATCAATCATCCTGGCTGGGTGACCCCGTGACAAAACCACTTTCTTTTATTGATCATGATTGGGGAGTTTCATCGCCAGGGGCGATACTGTACCCAATTACTGGCGGTAATGTGGTGAAATGAAATAATGAGTCGCGTGACAGTGAGGTCCGTGAGTCGACGCTTTTCCTCATGCAAGGAATACATAGATGTATAATTGAAACTATTTTTTGTTATTGGCATTTGGCTATGTCAATTATTCTTCGTCTGCCGCCGGACAGCTGACCCCGCGAGTCGACATATTGACCCTGCGCATAGCTGCCGACTCCCTGCCCACACCCGTGCGCCGACATGCAAGGAATACATAGATGACACTTGGAAGTGTTTTTGTTAAAGAACTAATTATTTAGTCTACACGTCGACAACAACAGTTAACAACAAATAATCGATATGCACAGTTGTACACATGAAAATATTTTTTATTGTCCAATAGAATAGAATTCAATCCTTTTACATGTACAAGGATCTTATTCCAACCTACACAGGTGTGACAACATGCTGGAACAAGTCATAGTGAGCAATAATTATTCTACCTGACCTATAAAAGTCTTCCCCAACAGATTTTTCGGTCGTGCCCTGATGAACGGCTAGTGCTCCAAGCGGCTTAACTTGTTCAACCGGGGAGCATAGGCCCTTGATGATCCGCCAGACATGTCCCGTAGGTGTGTAGGCTTTTTATTAGGCCCTCAGATGTGTCATGCACAACATCCCACAGGGACTCGGCACAAGCCGTGTATAGGGCGGTTGATTTTACACAGCCAGCTGAAGACCCATATATGGACAGTGACATCACTATACAGGAATTGGAGGCTGCCATCCACCTGTCCACGAAGCGGTCAGCTCCAGGGCCCGATGGGGTCTCATACAAAGCTATAGCCTCCTTGGGACCAACGTCGCGCACTTTACTTTTGAATTTGATCAACGACTCTTGGAGACGCGGCTTTGTCCCTCCGTCATGGAAGACGTCGCAAGTTGTGCCAGTCCTGAAGCCTGGAAAATCACCTAGAAAGTTGACGTCATTTCGGCCCATCAGTCTTACAAGCTGCTTGTGTAAGATCATGGAAAGGATTATCCTACGCCGAATAGAGTGGTTCTTAGAGTTCCGGCGTCTGCTACCTCCCGAAATGGCAGGTTTCAGAAAGGCTCGGACCTCGATAGACTGCATCACAAAATTGGTCACTCACATTGAAGAAGCTAGATTTTGAGGTGAGCTTACAGCAGCTGTTTTCTTGGACATAAAGAGAGCATATGATACGACGAGCTACAACCATGTCCTTTGCGACCTATACAATTTCAACGTCACTGGCCGGGCTCTTCGCTGGATTGCTGCTTTTCTTAATGGTCGGTCTGTTTTCGTGAGAACAGCAAAAGGCGACACGAGTTTACATACATTGTCAGCAGGGGTACCACAGGGGAGCGTACTCAGTCCTTTACTTTTCAATGCTGTCATGGCTGCCCTGCCTCGTCTCTTGCCCAAAGGGGTATTTGTTAGTCTCTACGCAGATGACATCTGCATATGGTCATCGGGAAAGCAGTGGCCTGCTTTACAGCGTCGCCTTCAGACTTCACTTGATTGCGTAGTGCACTTCCTCCTGGAGAGAGGCATGAAAGACTGTAATGCTGCCTTTTACGCGTCGCCATCTTAAAAGATTTCAGCTACAAATTGGTCATCGTCAAGTACGTCGTGTACCTCATCACCGCTTTCTCGGCGTTACTCTCGACCGGAGTTTGTCATGGGTAGCGGAGGTGCGCTGTCTAAAAGCAAGAGCTGAGAGTCGTCTTAATGTTCTTCGTTACTTATGCGGTTCCCGGTGGGGCACATCTCCTCGGGCAATGCTCAGCGTTCACCGATGTCTTATAAGTCAGATGGTTGCGCATCACATTCCCTTGCTACACAACCTCCCTGTTACCACAGAGAAGGTGTTAGAGTCCATCCTAGCAAAGGGCGTCAAACTCTGTCTTGGCCTTCCTTGAGCAACGTCTAGCGTTTTAGCTATGGCAGAAGCACGGGAACCACCTGTATCAGCTCTCAGGATGCAAGAAACGTTCCGCCACTACGTGCGGTTGGCAACGCGTCACCATCGCCATCCTCAGCTTCGAGCCATTATGACTCATCACCACTCTTCTTTTACCCAAGCTATCCAGACACAATGTGGTCTTATCCTGAAACACAAGCCACATGCATTACCAGATATCCCAACATGGGTCCTGCAGCCTCCTGACGTAAGAATTAGTGTGCCTGGACTCCCGGGAAAGAAGGACATACCAACGCACGTTCTGCGTCAGTTCAGTCTTGAGCTACTAAACAGTTCCGCAGGCAGGATGCAGATTTTCACGGATGCCTCTACGACATCATCCGGCTCCTCGTGTGCATTTGTTATCCCGGAGGCGAATATCGAGAGAGCGGTGCGGCTGTCCCACGTCACCTCTGCAACGGACGCTGAACTTTATGGAGTCCTCTTGGCAATAAGTTTCATCAACTCACAATCTTCAGTTGCTCGCTGGACCATCTATAGCGACTCAAAAGGTGCGTTGCAGACCCTAGCTACCATGTTTACTACGGGATCTCTGGCGACAGCAGCGCAAGATGTCTTACACGCACACCATGCAGCAGTTCTAAAAGGTCATGACATCCAAATGCAGTGGATCCCTAGCCACTGTGGCATTGCAGGTAACGAGGCTGTGGACGCTGCTGCACGCCGGGCTCTTCAACTAAGGCGCGCCCAGGTGATGCCCATTTATTTCACCAAGGGTGACGCGGGGCGAATGCTGAACGAGCTCAAACAACGAATGTGCAACACCTCCTGGTTAACAGGATCGGCTCGGGATTCGCTTCTGTACAAGGTCGACCCAGGGTTATGTCGAGTACCACCTTCCTTTACGTGACAAACGACAACTGTCCTGCATAGGCTACGGCTCAATGTACCATACAGCGCACGTCTCCTCTTCAAAATCGGAAAGCGAGACTCTCCGAACTGTAGTGAGTGTGGCGTTGTAGAGGATGTAGGACACATCCTTCTCAGGTGTCAGAAATACGTCGATGCCCGAAGGACATTAGAGACAAGCCTCTCTCGTGTGGACTCCCGAGCCTTCGACATCACGAAACAGTTAGGTCCTCCTTCGTCCGACAAGGCGCTAAGGGCACTTCAAGACTTTTTGCATGCAACCGGGCTTATGGACATCCTATGACACGGTGAATGTGTGATGTGTCCTGTGTGCCCCCGGCGACTCCGCCACTTTACTCTCACTTGGGCACAGCTCTTGAACTTTTGACCTACATGTTGAACTCAATTATCATCTCTGTTCGTCTCTGGACATCATCCCTTTGTGTTTTCATCATCTCATCATCGGTTTGAACTTTCTGTATTAAGTGTATGGGGTAGCCAGTTTGACTTCGTCGAAACTAACATCCCCATTTTTTTATTTATTCACATCACATCACATCATCTACCTGACCTATAAATTATCAACCTATGTCTGAGGAACAGAATCAAAGTGAGCAATAATTGTTCTACCTGATGTCTGACGACCAAAATCAAAGAGTGCAATAATTTTTCCATCTGATATATCATCACACTCACTACAAATTTTCATATGAAAGTAGAGAACCTGCACAGTCTGGGATGCACAGTACACATTTCCACCAACTAGCCCAACTTTCTGCACTTGAACAGAATCATTCCGAGCAATAATATTCGATATCACATCACTCAATACAATTTTACACTATCAGATGCCTTATCGTGTTCGTTAATCATGTCACACTGAAATGTACATCATCCTTGTTCATGGAATTCAATCATCTCACATATGCAAGGATCCTTTTCTAAACTGACAGATAGGTGTAACAACATGTCGGAAAAAGTCATACCGAGGGATAATTATTCTGTATCACAACACTCACCACAAATTTTGCAGTTTGTTCATATTATTCAAAATCATAGAAACACAAACGTAACAAGCAATAATTATTCTACCTGATATATGATAACACTCACCGGAATTCTTCAATCTAAATTGCAGGGACAGAATCATAGCGAGCAATAATGCTTCTACTTGGCATGTCATAACACTCATAAGGTGGACCGATGTATAACGTGCACCCCGTAAACTTAGAAGAAATTCGAAAAAAGTTCAATGTATGACGCGCACTGAAGGATAATGTACACCACAGTCCCGAATATATCAATGCTGTAATATCGAGTAGGAACTCAGCTCTACATCGCCTATAATAAATGCAGTATCCAAAACTTGTACTTTGAGTACAAGTCGTTTATTGTGTCTTAGGCACAATCGAACGTGTCCCTGACCCTAGGCTAGCTCACGCGTGCCATGTCGTTCTCAGTCAAGAACAATGGCGCTGCAGAGAAAGGTCACTATGGTCGCTGTCCATCCAAAACCTGGGAAGCCCAGTGTCCTTTTTTGCCAGAGGTCAACCCCTTCTTAATCTCCTAAGATATTGCCGCATTCTAACCCGAGCGAGGCTATTCGTCTCTCCGATGTATGAACGCGCACCGCTAGATAATGTGCAGTGTCCTTGCGCAACACTTTTGTCAATGTATAACGCGCGTCTTATCCACCGGAAAATACGGTAATCATGATGAGCAACTTATCAAAACGTTGGAAAAGAAGTGCGTGTTGGTGATAACTCGACATGATGATGAACGCAGGACCTGGTGCAGGACTGTTATTAAACGTCAGTTGCAGTCAAACGCTTGTCTGTGCCTGTCGTTTTGTCCGTTTCTTCCTGCGTTCATCATCATGTCCATATATCACAACATTCACCACAAATTTTATGCTATCAGAGGCCTAATCGGTTTCATTAATCACATCACATAAAAAACTCCACAATGCTGATTCAGGGGCGACATTGCAGATATCAGAACACGATATACAAGTACAGATCCCGACAAAAGTTTACGGAACACCAGAGCAACGTATTTCTTGATCGGGGCGACCCCAGCAGCAAACGGGAGTGGACACACTTACTGAGCGGTGCATGGAGTACCCAGTCACCTGTTTGTAACTCTACTTGCTCCTGTTTGCAGAAACGGTATCACTCCGATGACTGTCACTCATGTCGTCAAGCTGGTCACGTTCCAGCAGTAATCAGGAAGTGTAAAGGAAAGGCCTGGCCGCACTTGAGCAAATTGGCGACACCGACGTAAGTTACCGCCGTACGTTACGCTCAAACGCAAGACGATTCTAGTCGGGGAACTGTTCCTGAAAAACGTTGTTGTTTGTGAAAATGAGAAAGGCTGGTGGAGAGGGCCAAGATCATTTGGCAACGTTGTCCGGTGGCCACTCTATGTAAGGAGTAGGTGCTAGTTCTGGATTCCTACTGCAGTCACTTGACTGATGGTGCGAAGGGCAATCTCTTTAGGAATGCAAGGTGGAACGGACCTTGCAGTCATCCTTGAGGAGATGACAAGTCAGTTATTGCAGCCACTCGACGTTGCTGTAAACAAACCGATTCAAGGAAAGGCTTTTTCAAACACGGCGTGGCGCACGGAAACTGCTAGGAAATTGCCCGCGCTGGGTCACATGAACGTTGCCACCCGAACATGAGTGCAAGGAATCTACCGGTTTTAGCCGCTTGAATCACGCTAGGTGCATCGCGGTCGCTCATCTTCAGGTTTTGTCGTCTGCTAACTCACGTGAACTTCGACGTGCTAGCTAATGCGGGCCCTCACGACATGACATAGTTGGGCAACCTGCTGCTCGGTCGTTTCGAGACTGGGCGAAAAAAGTGCTAGTTAGCAAATTCCGGGCGCTCGGAATGCGCCACGCGAATATGCTAGATTGCTTCGCCTTGACCAAGTGAACATGACTGCTCGGGATCTAGCAAAAAAATTGCCACGAAATGACCACCAGAATTCGCCAACGGACTGGCTCACCAAAGAAGCGCATTGCTAATTCTGACCGGCCGCATCAAGCGGGCATCATTGAGTCAGGTGGCGACGTCGGTCGCAGCAGCATAGAAAGAGGTGATCACGCGCGCGTTCCTAAAGTGCTCAACATGAGAAATTGACGGTTCCCAGGATAGCATCTTGTGGGAAGAAGAAATTGATAGAGAGCCTAGTGGTGACGAGGAGGATGAGGAGTGAACATTTTAGGTGGTATTATAGTGAGCTAGTGGTACGAATCGTGTTGAACAAACGTGTATTCATCCTTTGTTTCTTGATTTTCTTGGTCGGCTTACATTCGAGGGAACTTTTAAAAAATTCTGGTGTCGAATTTTTTGGGGTCTGCCTAGAATTGAGACCTACCTAGATACGCGTAAAGTTCGCATTCTTCTAGTTTCGATAAATCTGTATTTTCGCATTAACTAAGTTATGTTGTCTCTACTTTGTGTACACGTGTTGTTGAGAACAGTTTCCCTATCAAATACTCATACACTGAAAAGAGTCTGCAATGTGCATCCTAATTGAAAATTTTCACATCTTGCTTTGTCCCCCACCAAAGAGAATTCAGAATGTGTAGATATGTTTGAGGCGAGTGCAGATTGTGTAAAAACTCCTGACCCATGTCTTTAGCACGCATCTTGGTGTAATTGGTTCAAAGTGTTCCAAGTTCCTTCCAAGTGTTCCTTCATGCTCGAGAGATGCTTTCACTTCACCTGTATTGCTGCAATAGATGATCACACTTGACCGAGACAAACTTTATCTATGCTCCACGAAAGTGTCTGCTCTTGATGTAGTAGGTATTGAATAATAAATTCAAAATTGTTTGGTGGTCCATCCGCAGTTGATATGGCTGTTGTTCTTTCTTCAAGTATGACACTGACCTACCAAGGAGATAGTGCAGTTGCGAGAATGAGAGTGTGAAGAGATCTCTATAGTTGAAATTTTGTAATAAAAGACAATACGCGACGAGGGCTCTGCGATGCTAACCCTTACGATTAAGTTGCTCACAGAGTTGACAAAAGAAGCCATGCTCATTCTCTCACTTTTTCAGTTGTGTATTTTGATACACGACAGCTCCCATTCAAGTAGACTTCCAAGCTTAGAACCTTTCGCATGTCGTCCTTGCCGCACTGACGAATGTGTTGAGAATGTTGTACAGAGTATTTCCTTGCAAATTGACATTTGAAGCCAAGTATTTAGGACAGATGTCTTCGCCATATCTGTAGTTTTCTAATAGACAGCACTTCACACAGACGAACTTTTGCAGTCTTTTACTAAATTGACCTCTCTTGGTGCAGAGTTCGTAGGGTAGATACAACAGAATGAGTTCATTGTCGTCCAATGGTCCACCACAGTTGATATTGACATGGAGCTTCAGCTAATGTTCGTACAGGAGATGGCGTACTGTTGCTTTGAACTTTTGTTTCATGGTCACTGTTGATCCAAGAGGTGGTGTCAACTGCGAGATGGAAATAATTGTATAGGTATGACAGGGGATCACATCACATGATATCATGGGAGCAGGTTTTTACTTTTTACATTCCATATCAATACACAAATGAAACCTTGACAAGTCCATAATGACGCTCGCGATATAGGCTGCTTGCACGTGATGATGAGATCGAACTGATTTCTTTGATTTCAACTCACCAGGCAAAGGTAGTAATATGCTGCTGCACACTACAACCACTTTTTCTAATCCAATAGAAACCAACTCTAATCCAATGCGAGCCAGTTCTAATGCAACACAATCCTGTTCTAATCCAGTGCATGCCAATTCCAAGCCCTCTGATTGATCAACTGTTGTTCCGCCCCTTAACGCTAATTAGTTGGCTTGGCTCCACCCCTTCATGCTGATTGGTCCGTGCTAAGCCTACTGATAGTTAATTGGTAGGCTTGGCTACACCCTTTATGCAAATTGGCTGGCTTGGCTCTACCCTTTATGCTAATTGGTCCATTCTGAGCGTAATGATCGCTGAATGGGTGCGTCCCTTTATGCTTATTGCCTCAGCCCCTTCACGTTGATTGGTCTATTCCAAGCCTACTGATCCCTGATTGACTCCGCCCACTTCATGCTGATTGGTTAGTCATAGCTTTGCACACTTCACACTGATTGGTCCATTTTAGACCTACTGACTGCTGATTAGTCTGCTCCACCCACTCTGCGCTGATTTGCCCATTCTAAGCCTGCTGATTGGCTCCACCCCAATTGGTCCATTCTGAACCCACTCATTAGTCAGCCACCCCCTCTTCACAATTTCTATTCATTTCAGGCCTTCTCATGCTCCTCTTCATAGGTTGGTTCTATAGAGACCCCTCTCCAGAATTTCTAGGTTTTGGCTCGCTGATTAGTCCGTCACCATATGGGGCGCGAGCCATTTGGCAACAGCTTCAGCTCACAATTCTAAGCCTTCTTATAGCTTATAGGTCCACGCCATAATTCCTCATGCGTTCCTCTGCGGCTCTACTTAAGATGGGGCGCGCATGTCATGACATGTCCAAACTTGCCAAAACTAGAATGTATGCCACCGGATAGCGCAACTGGGCAGATAGTGCTAAAATCCCTGAATACTAAAAGTAGCAACAACTCCCACCTTCCCTTCCCCCCCACACTTGCTTCTCTCTCTCTTCGCCTCGATAGTGGCGCCGCCTGAATTGCTGCACGTAGCAGACGACAGCTATGTTATAGCCATGTTCAGGCAAGCAAAACGTTACTCTTTGCTTTGTTTGCACGTTCTGGACATGTCTTCGTCAAATGTCCTCGTGAAATTTAGGATCCGGTCCAAACGGATTATTATTTATCAATTGTTATAAACTCCTAATTGAAGAATCTGGTTGAAAGGACGCCCTTATAATCGTTTGCTTATTCTGTTTTGGTTCTCAGTTGTTTGTTGTTTCAGAAAGCACATACTGTGGCACAAAAAAAGTCTCTTTACCATAGTAGAGACATATCGATGGCGTAAGAATAGATGTAGGAGTAGCTGTCTTAGGGCATTGCTTAAGTAATTAGGCTGTCCTTTATTAAAACTCCAATAAGCCATACTTTGGGTTACTTCGAACGATCTTGAAATTGTGTACAGCCTGCCATGTTTTTAACGTATTGAAAAGCCGCTCGATTCAAATAGCACCTTTGCTTGTTTCAAACGAGTAGGTTCAACTTTGTTCGATAAAGTGAAGTGGTTCGGGACTGAAAAAAGTAACTATCAGAAAGGTATCACACGTCAACAGGAATTTCAACAAACAACACTGTTCTGTGAGGTACGTTGATTTAGAAACAGGAGAACGGTATACGGCCACTGTACGGTCAAATACTCTGCACTGTTTTACGTTCTCAAGAATAATTGCAATGTTCGCTGACCGCATAAGCGTGACCGAGCCGTGAAATGGCCCTGAACAAAAACAAAAATTCACTACAGCGGCGCAACCGGACGCAAAATGTGGCTACGCGTTGACGATGAAAGCTTTGCATAGCGACAGCATGGGTAAGTTAAGATAAAAGCTATAAATGTATGTTCTTGACAAAACTGAAAGGCGTACAAAGCATTTCCTTCGCAAAGCTGAGATGGTGACATTCACTTATAAATACTCTTGCAATGAAAGGCAACGCAAAAAGTTCTTGCCTTCACTATATCGAGTACGGCACCCGAACGCACAGCAACTAATTTTTGCATAAAACACTGACAGGGAGACTCAGAAACAGGCGCAGTCGTATAGTTTGCCGTTGGCACTCCCTTCCTGCCTTCTGCAGCGGGAATGGCGGCTTCGAAAGAGGCTCTGCACCACGTGATAGGAAAAGCCCAATGAAAGAGGCAAGATGCCATGGACCGCGTGAGAGAGGAGAGAAGCGGCGATCCTGAAAGGTTCGCGCTACTTTTACGAAGTATAGGAGCTTTAGATGGTGCATCGACTCTACATGGTTTCATTTCTATGCTTCATAAGCAAGGAAACTTCATTGAGATGTGTTGCGACATACCGTGCTCCTGTTACACTACAAAGAAGTGGAAGGACATCATATGTGAAGTCTTGGACGAGTATCTATCGGCTTACAGGGAGCATCACTACATGAGCTTCAGGAAATATGTCAGGAGGAAATAAACGTCCTGGAGAACGTCATCACATCAACGGGCTAACGAAGATAGTAGCCGACTCGGCTCATTCCGTGATAGGCGAAAGGTCCAAAAAAGTTAATGCTGGGAATGAAGTAGCCCTGTCTAACAGATTGAATCGTAAGACGACTCGCCCGCAAGTATAAAGTAAGGGACCAGATGAGGCTCGCGTCAGATCGCGGCGTGTTCCCCAAAGGCTGTGATCAAAGGTGGATGGCTGAAGTCTTCGAAGTATCACGAACAAAAAGCACCGATCCACTCGTAGTGTACGTGAAAGATTCGACAGGAAAAGAAATGCTTGGATCCTTCTACGAGCAGGAATTGCAACTCGTCCACCATCTTTCCTCATACGATGAGCGACTCATATCCACGGTGATTAGAAAGAAGAAAATTAATGGGGTATTGCACTCTCTGGTTTGTTTGTTTGGTTACACAAAAGATCACGATGCTTGGGTAACCGCCAGCGATGTCAAAAAATGAATTCTACATCAATGTGCTCTCGAATGCGAGCCTGCACCTGTCCAACATGCTGAACGACTTCGCGATCGCATTAGATAAACCGCTATACCTGAACGATTCGTACGTTGTCAGTCTGGAGGGATTTTCCATTCCTAACTCTTTCTTGATCGTGAATCAAGCACCGGATAGCCTTATAAATTAATCGATATACCGCTGCATCTTGCCTTTGGAATTGCCGGTATCGAAGGAGAAAATCTTGAGGGTGTCAGAGTATACAGAGTACAGTCAGAGTACTATTATGCGAGTGATACCGATCTCTCCCAATCTAATTTTGGAACCCTGATTCCTAATTACCGATGCACTCAACGAATTCTTCAAAGCGAGGAACGATACAGAAGGAAGGGTAGAATACAAAGACAACACTTACTCGCTCTCTCTTCCAGTCATTTTCATCTTGACGATGGACTTCTCGGATGCCATTCAGGTGAAGCACGTCCATGTTGAAAGATCCCAAAAGCACATCACGTGTAATCCCATAGTGAAGACGTACTGCGTTCCCATAGACACTCGAGAGACAGAAACATGGCGCGTTTTACTTCCACCGAATTGCTATGAAACACCTGAAGCTCTCGTGTCCGCCTTTGACGAGCGTCTGCAACTCAAAGCTTCCCTCGCGCACGATGCGTGGACGAGGAGGTGCGCGCTGAGAAAACATGACTGTTACATTATCCGATTACTTTACATACCTGCTGGTTTTCAGCACAAAAACCACATTTACCAAAAATGATATGGGCGTGGACGAAGTGACCATAGATCTTCCCATTAATTGTATTATGATATACACAGACTTCGTTGCCCCTCCGTCGTGGGATACGGACGTCATCCGATACTGAAATTCATTCTGTTCGTTTATGATAGAACAAGAACAACTGAGTTTCAGCTTTCTTTCAGTTGAGTACTTGAAGTTAGTGCAGCACAGAACTTCCTCAATCACAGTCTCTCTCTGAAACGACACGGGCCACAACTACCACGACAAAATCACGGTAGATAGACGCTGACACTGCACTTTAAGCATGTACACCAAAGCAGTACCAATCTACGGATTTGGTGCTCCGACGGTATTCGCGTTTTGCGCGACCTGCAGGTGGCGCATCTTAACTCCAACATGGCGGACGTATCCAGGTTGTCGCTTAGTTTCGATTTTGAGGTTTCTGAACTGCAATGTTGATTCTCGATGTGTTGAAGGCAAAGGAGTATTAAATGCTGCTCATATACTTCTGGCAGGCGTAACCGAGTTGTCCAAAGAGAAGGCTATAGTTGTCGCTTATTATTTGCGAAGTTCCGGGGTGTTTGATCAACCACACTTCGTGAAGGTGAATTTCACGTTTACCGGTTGCGAGGCCGAAATAGCAAGCAGCGAGTGTCCTGTGCTGCAGGAATGTCAGAGACATGCAAGCACAGGATATCTGTGCTGATGCTCTCTTACAGATAAGATCTTTTAAGTGTGTAGCGCGTGTACGAATGTATAGTTTAGAATTTACAGGGTAATGTTGCCACATCCGTGTGTCACTGGTGCGCATGTTTTTGGGAAACCTTAACGAAATGTCGCATTCTTTCTGCATTCTTTCCAAAGTGATTTGACGAGCTGATTCAAATGCACAGTTATAAAACTGACTTGGTATACGTTTTCGCGCTATTCCTTGCGCTTTATTGCACATAATGCCTACTCAAGTTTGAATTGTTCTGTTTTGCCTAGACTAGGTTTTGCTTCCCTTCCTGACGTGAGTTGCACCGAAGTGTGCTTAAGACAAAAAAAGAAAAGAAAAAGAATGTTCATCAGATATGTAGGCAGTGCCGCTCCAAGAGCTCTGCCATACACACAGAAGCATTGCTGATGTAACAGGTTTGCTGATTTTGCGTCACTCAATCCATCTCTTCCGAGGATGCGTCAAAGTAGGCGATATTCCATGTGTGGAAAGAAGAAAACGTGGAAAGACAAACTGGCTGTCCCCTAGGCGCGCATAGTCGCATTGTGGCACAGAACAAAAGTCGTTTGGTTTTGTTTGCTAGTCGTTGTCTGCACTGCTGCCTTCATTCATGATTTCATCCATGATTTCATCCATGATTTCAACAGCAAAATACAGGTTCAGCTGAGCGACCCATGCGAAAAGCAGCAAGTTCTCCGCAAGTGAACGCAGGGGTCGGCCGTGTGTACCTGGATCGGCTAGTCCCGAGTTTCACCGCTGTGGGGCGTCGATTTGGCGAAAAACGCGAATACAACTCGGACCTATACCACAGGGCGGTAAGGCCGTCGACCTCGTTTCCAAGATCAACTCGGGCATTTTCCTGCAACCAAAGTTGCTGTTTCCGGAGTGGACATTCGAATGGTTTTTATCAAAGCTCGGAGGAATTCTGACTTATGAAGACTGATCAAGAGCAGCACACGCACAAAGTTGAAATCATGAGTGCCGCCTTATACAGGGTGTCTCACGTAACGTGTCAAAACATTCTATTTAAAAATTATAGTTAAAAATCTACGCATCGAAAAATTATGGGGTCAATGGTATTCGCCTTCAGAGAGTTTTTGCCATCGTGTGAGAACACTTTTATGAATTTTTTGCCATAGGAAATTTAATTTTCCAAATTAAAGTCTGGAAATTGCCTAGTCAACCTAACATTTTTCGACAGATTCGGGAAGCACGGGTCGTGTTTAGTCCAGCACTGAAAAATTCATTTCATGGCACAAAAGTAAGGAGCGGAAAAAAAATTGGGAAAATATCCCATTTCGGGTCGCTCAAATTGCCGCTCGCCTTTTGTATCCCGTCATCCCTGGAAGCGGCGCATAAAAAACAGTCGCCCCGCCCCTTTAATTCCCCTCTCAATGCCGTCATGTTTTCAGTGACAGGGTCACTTGGTGATTGCATATATCTTCTTTTGTTGTACTACTCTTCGCTTTTTTATCATTTGCTTTAGTGATACGGCTCGCTAACCTGCATGATATGAAGGGCCGATAGCGAAGGGGAGGGGCGACTGTTTTTAATGCGTTAATTAAACTTATGTTACACGACATTCACATCAGGAGGTGGCAAAAATCCAGTAAGAACAAATGCCGTTGACTGCATGACTCTAGGTGGTGGAGTTTTTTTATTATAATTCAATGACACGTTTTCTGGGACACCCTATATACAGTAACACAAAATAATGATATAAATAAAATGGCAGGAAGGCAACAATCCAAGGCACTAGGAGGTTAAAAGAGCATACATACATACAGATGAAAAACAAAAGGGGGACATTAACCAAATGATAGGGAAGAGGCTCCAGAAGCGCAATATTTCAGGCAATATTTGAAAGAGTACAATCAAGAAGAGAAAACAAGGTAACTAGACAACAAAAATGAAGACTGCAGGAACAAATAAGTTGCGTGAAGAGGACTGAATTTAAGACAAGCTATATGTAACAATATGTAAGCGGGGCAACGCAAACGCTCGCTTTTGAGCTCGAGCTTGTGGTGGCCAGGGTTCGCGTAGGGGAGCTCCACCTCCTCTACATTTGGTAGAGAAGAACAACATGTTCGGCGTAACTCGGCCTCTTACCTTCCCAAATTTCGATAACCACCGCCACCATTGGGCAACAATTCGGCCCACCTCGCCACCACCAAACCCAGTGCAGACAGCGGCAGAACGCTCAGATGGCACTACGGCACAACTCGTGAGTCTCTGAGCACGTACGTTCCAACGTGGGCTTGTAATAGGAGGCCACCATCTTCTCGCTCTGACCCGGCACCCTTTGGCTTCGACGCCATGTACCGGTAGCGGTGCGCCGTTGTCCCTCACACTTCGCAAGGCCTCCACGTACATCGTGATGGTATTCCCCGGATCTACCAGCAGCACGTCGTCGAGCAACACGCTACCTTACCGCATTGCCAAGCCACTGGTCCCTCGCCCTGACGACGGGGCAACTCTTGGATCACTCTCATGACTATGGCTCACGTCCCCACCACCACGCACGCCCTGCCAGCCTTCACGACCCTCCTCAACGCTCCGGTACCCCAGCGACCGTCAGAAACCACCAGCGACCATCAAATGATTCCTGCGCCACGCCTCTTGTCGCCGTGCCTCTACCCACTCCATGTCTGAGGAGGGAGCACTGATGACCACCGATGATGACAACGACGATGTGCCCCTGCTGCCATGCACTACTGCGTTGTCTCCTCAGTTCTACTGCCATCGTCCTAGCGTGAGGCCACGATCATCTGCCCGCTGGGACATTTCATCATCACCAGTCAGGACTCGTGTAGGGGAACTCCAACTCCTCTACAGGCTGTAGAAGACTCCCCTTCTGGACGGACGCACGATGTCCGATGAATGGAGTTAAAGCGAATGCGCGATCTTCAACGTATTGATGGCAAGGTAGATGGCAGCAGTTTTCTTCCGAATGTGCTGTAGCCAGTCTCTTGTGGGGATATATCTTCGCACAATTTTTGTCTGCCGTACGGCGCCCGTCGCCCTGTCCACTCCTTGGAAAATGCGACTTGATGCGCGTTAATATCTGTAGTCAACAGACCCCAGCATGCACTCTGTGCGTGAGTTGGAAAACTGTTTTTTCCGAGGGTCGCACGCTTGCTGAGCGCGCGCGAGTCGTGAGATCTCGGAAAAACGCTCCATGCGTTTTGACCCCTGCTTCACCATGCCCTCTCATGTGCCTCGCCATTTTGCATCGCTTGTGCACAGGCTTCGTCCAGGGTTGCCTTTACCTCCCACATCAAGAATCTTATCGTCCGCTCTGACTCAGTGCTCTGCTCTCGCTGTGCTGTTTTGGCGGATACCAAGCATGTGCTTCCCGACTGCCATCTATACACCTCCCAAGAGGAGCTCCAGCACTGTCGCCCGCAATCGATCGCGGCCGCACCATTCACAATGGCAACCATCCCTGGCCCTTGGTCTAACCAGATCGACTATCGCCAAGCTCTTGAGTGCTTTCAGATTCTTCTACGGGCCACCGGTCTGCTCTTTACCCTGTGATGTGCCTGCTTACCTGTGTGCTATGTGTGTTTTTGCCCAGCGTTCTCTTGATGTTTTGTCACTGACTCCACTTACCATTAACCCCTATTCAGCATCGTTCATCATCTCATCGTCAGGCCGCATCTCATCCTGTCCATTGTGCCTTGGAGTAGTGGGCCGCACCTCATGTGGCAAGTTTCCCCATTCATCATCATTAATTTACCTGTTGTTGTTGTTTATATTTCCAGCTAGACACCGTTGAGACTCGACACTATCCTATACTACTGGTAGTTGTTACCATATTCACAGTCCGACAAGACTAGGGGCAGTTTGGGAAGCGTAGGGGAGGAGCAGTGTCGGAGAAGACCTTAACCCCAGACAGGGGATGTAGATACGCGAGCACATTTTATATTGTTGCGACACAATAACATGGGGATCCTTTTCAATGTACTTGCAAGTATTGATGGGTGAAACGAGGATGGTTGTTTTGAATGTGGGTCTCTCTCTGAATGGACTGTGCTTCGTCTGGGTTGGTTTTAACTTCTGAGATCTCAATGATGACGACGGCTCCGACAGGATCAGTCACGTTTTCAGTATAGAAAAAGAAAGCAGCAGCAGTTGTTTCTGTGAGGGTACGTTCCGCTGCTTTTCTACGGTATCTTGCTGTTGCCAACTTTAAGCGTTGTACAAACACATGGATGGATACAACAGCGCTATAGGCACCTGCTAGAAGAATCACGAATTCACCTATCAAGGCCCAAAAGGTTTGGGATGCTAGGCAGTCCAACATGGTGTTTAAGAATTGTACGGCGGTCGCACTACTCACATGTAAGCCATGTAATGGTTCAATTTACTTAGGTATATCCGTTCAATGAGTGGGCGTGGCGTATACGTAAGTGACCGAAAGGCCTAGCAGGATTCAGTCTGGAGGGCCGGCCTCTGAGTCTCTTCTGAAACATTCATTCATCTGCACTTTGAGGGAGGTGCATATTCGCACAATGTATCTTCCCTATTTCGGATGTACGGTGTCAGAGTAATTAGCGAGCATTCCGAAACAAGTATGATGGCCACAAATCGCCGGTACTTCATATGATACTGTGCTTTGGCAACAGCGTGTTGCGCTATCTGAAATACTATATATAGAATTTTCTTGGCGTTCGCGAGAGAACACGAAGGAAGCATGGGCAACTTATATCGCTACACATATCAAGTATTTATTAAACATTCTGGAATCTCGCACTGTTGATTACATAAATCATCTTTTCTGCAAACACGTTCCTCATTTTACTTGTATCCTTGCGATCCTGATCGTGAACCTGCGCAGAAAACAAAATGCAATGAAGTCGCAGATAAAGAGCACATTTAACGCGTGTATCAAAGCTTTCACGCTATAATGTGTCATTTATTTCCTGCGGTATACCTTGCTTGAACTGAATCAGCATGATTTACACGCTGTACGAGCTTCACCTAGGCCTCCATGTATTACAGCTGGCCTGAATGCTCCTAGGAAAAGGCTATCCGCTTACTGCCCACAGTGTCGCCACTGGGCCATGCGTCGCCCAGCGCGAGGAGCTCTTTGCGTCACCCTCTCCAATCATAGGCCCCTCATTTCCATACCACAGATAATACACGATGAATAATAATATCATACTACACACAGAAAAAAGAACACGTGCTCGCGGAGGGTTCCTCATTTCGTTTTTGCGTCATCACGCGATAGGGAAAGAGAGGAAGCGGCGATACAGGTGCGTTTCGTCGCCCGGTGTGGACTGCACCCTTCGCACCCCCCTAGTGGCGCCATTGGACACATTGGCGTGGTCTACATGGTGAAAACCAAAAAGCAGACCGCGATTTGCTGCGAGACGCAGTTATATCCCCCCTTCCCCCCTTCCGCCCTGGCAATTGCGTGCTGCAGTTTCTCCCAATGCGATTTAAAGTGTTGTGTACACCACTCCTGCGTAATTCGTTCACGACGTGTTTCTTATTATTTTTTTTCGAGTACACGTTACACCTCACGAAAGTTGGGAAATTGACGTAGAATTCGAGATTGAATTCATTGAAAGGCTAGCCGCCGTCCGGCACGTTCTGTGTCACCAGGTAATCGTAGCAGACGACTTTAACCGTCGTCATCACACTTTTCTATGACATACGTGTATGAGTATTTATAGATATTCAATTCAGTCCTAGAATCACATTCATCAAAATACGTGCTATTACTTAGCACTATTGTATTACTCTTAGACGTATTATGCCATTTTACAATTTGCGCCGTCCAACCACATCGCTACCATGCTGGACCACGTAACAATCGCCGTTACAGTAAGCAAGTAAACTAAGTTCGGTACAAGTTTTCAGTGGGAGAATCGTGAGAGTTTCATGCCTGGTGTAATCATGCTGCCATAGCCCTAACGTTACTCTTTCTCCCCTCAGCGCCCACCTCACCTCAATGTAGCCTTTACTCCACAATTCAATATACAGGATCGAATACCGTGATACATAAAAGCTTGTGCTCCAACTGCAGAACATTGAGCACGTGATCAAAGAATGTGAGAGCTACGAAACAGAGGCGAATATAATGCATACTGCATATCAAAATTGGACGATGGATATTTCAACGCATGTGCGCGTTTCAGGCTTCTTTAAAAACGGAATGGCTTTCAACGAGGACTGTCTCCCATCCTCCTATCTAGCTTTTGCCCGAAGTCCCCTACTTAAAGAGTTAATTAATGAGTTTTAAGTAATTAGTCATCTTGTTATTATATAATGCGACCAGCTACATATAGCCCCACATACTTTCTTCGAGAGGATGTCCGCCTGTGTAACTGAACCGCAAATACGACATCTATGCTGCTCTCATAGCTTTTATTTACAGCGACAGCCGTTAAGGGCTCAATTTTTTCGAAGATCCTGTCCTGTACATCGCATCGCCGAAAACCCAGCGAGATGACGCGAAGAAACGAGATAACAGCTAGATAGGACGAGATATTTTACGGCGGCAGTTTTATCTCGTTTCTCGTTGATCACTTGCAACCTCGATGACTCCGACGGGATGGTAAGCGGAGCCACCGCCATCCTAAAGCACATTGATTTTGACAAGGATCGTCTATACCGATGCGAGTGTAGTTTCACTTCGAGTAGGCGCCACGGTCACATGAACAGCTCTGTAACTGTCGTGAATTTGATGCCACTGTAACTTGCATCATACCTGCCAGTCATTTTTCTTTTTTTGTAAAGGTATCTGTAAAGGATAAAAAAGAAAAAGACAGGAAAGAAAACGCCCTGAAGAAATAGGAGTTCTTCAAACATTGCCTTGCCTATACAGGGTGTCCCAGAAAACGTGTCATTAAATTATAATAAAAAAACTACACCACCTAGAGTCATGCGGTCAATGGCATTTGTTCTTACTGGGTTTTTGCCACCTCCTCATGTGAATGTCGTGTAACGTAAGTTTAATTATGTAAATTTTTGCGAGCTTAAGTCGGGTATTTGCCTCGTAAAGGTCACTTTTTTACCCCACCAATGTGAAGAGCGTGTCTAATTTAGTCAAATTAATGATAATTGACAGGGATATTCAGAAGCTATCCTATCGGAAAAAATAGCCGAACATCATGCTCTACGGAGGTCGCACAGAATAGCGCACGATGAATTTTTCAGCGTGATCTTTGTCAGTCCGACGAAAGGAGGTTGGAAACCCAGCCCTCCCCGACATCGCAGAAAGAGATAAAACAGGCACGGCTTATCACGTCCGACTTTCGCTGGGATAATACTTTCCCTCTCCCAATTTTAGGAACTGTTACTTTTTCTACTATCACTCTGTGGGCTGGCTTCGGAACCTCCTTTCGTCGCACTGAGAGCGATTGCGCTCAAAAAGTCATCGCGCGCTATGGTCGGGTGCTCCGAAAAGCATGATATTCGGCTATTTTTTTCGATGGGATAGCTCGTGAATATCACTGTGAATTATCATGAATTTGAGTGAATTCGGCACGCTGTTCATATTGGTGGGGTAAAAAAGTGACCTTTACTTGGCAAATTTCTGAGTTCAGTTCGCAAATATTTACATAATTAAACTTGGAGTACATTACATTCACATTAGGAGGTGGCAAAAACCTAATAAGAACAAATGCCGTTGACCGTATGATTCTAGGTGGCGTAGTTTTTTTATTATAATTCAATGACACGTTTTCTGGGACACCCTGTATAGTTCTCACTACAGGGAAAATAGACATGACTGCTGGAAATAGTTCTATAAAGTATTTTGACCGTGCTTCAATGGACTTGCCGCGCATTGGTGTCCTGTAAGGGGTCTGTTCAGGCGAGTCTGTCTGATCAAAGAATGGCGCTAAATTTTGTATGTATTTGTAATTTTGGATGGCCCATTTTAGAGACTGGCATGGAGACCATATAGGGGTCATCATTTAATGTGTACACTCACATGCTGGGACGCGTCTGCAAGGCCCGGGTTCGTAGCAGTCGATCCTCACAAAGCAACGAGTTCCAGTGGGGCACTTTATATGCTGCAGAAGATAATGAGTGATGATGAGTTGGGAGCTAAAGAAAAATATAAAAATTACCAGTGATGAAGTTCCACTGACATACGTTTACTTCGGATCAGGTCCACGTCTGTCATTCGAATATGTCACCGTTATAGGACATACTCGGGAGCGTGTGACTATGCCTTAGTGAATAGTATTGAATAAGTATTTAAAGAGATTGAAACATTTATATTACTGAAAAACAAGCTTTCGGACGGAGTCCGTCCTTCATCAGGTGCGATCTATTGCGTATCGCGTTGCTAAACCGTGCGTACAAAATTTTTTGACTATCGAAAGGCAAAAAAGTGGCTGAATCTGTTGATGCTCTAAAATTCTCTTTAAATTATTCACTACACGCCTAGTATAGACGTTGCATGGGATCAAGTATAAAGCAAACAGTGTAGTGTGGCACTTTCCTTTTTGTTCAGTTCATGACCTGGTGACAGGCCAAATCGTAGTCTTTTGATGATTGGCGTCCAACAAGACATTAAAATTATAAAACAAAGTATAATTCACTTTCACGTCGTGCGTGACTCTCACTTCCGTGACCCGAGCTCACCGGCGCCATCTCGACACTGCTTCCTGACGCTATATGGAGACCACTGCGTTCACTTAATCGCGATATAGTGCACGTCAAAGATACTTTTCGGAGAAAATTAGGAAAATTCTTTCCAGGAGCAATACCACTCCGCTACCATAAGGCCGAATTCCAAGACCATAATCTAGGCCTTGTGACGCTGGGCTGTTTTACAAACAAGATTCAACGCGAATGGAAACTCCACCGAATGCTTTCGGAACGCAACTTTATTCACTTACTTCCTGCTATTTCTGGGAGATGGCGCCACGGTACTTTCATTTCCCTCCTGAAAGCGGAACACGAATGGAATTCCTGTTCGATATAACGGGGCAACATCTGGTGTCTTATATGCACGTCGATTATTCTGGTAATGCCACTTCTGCGATAGTGCTTTGACAACTAAGATGTGGCACATGCAAGTTAGCAAGCGGAAAGAAATGGATTGTGCGTAGTACGTTGTGATTGAAGTGAGCGCTGCTTGATTGTGTGAGTTATTTCAATACGTATAGTCATCACTCTTCATGTGCAGAATAACTCGAGCATATCAATATTAGAAGCAAAAGTGCTCGTAAACTGGAAGTATTTAGAGGCAGTTGAGGTACTGTAACGGCTGTATGCTGTGGCAGACATCACATATAGATGAAAGATAACGATGAAAGTCACTGAAAAGGCTAGCCAGCTGTAGGACTATAACCCACATCTTCTGGATTACCGGTCCAGGGCTCTACCAATTGAGCTAAGCTAACACACCTCCCCAGCGACTTCCAAGGGTTGTCAGCAGTTGCCGCTTGCGTCGATCCCGTCGTATGAATGTGTGTATGAGTGAGCAAGAAATGTAAGAGTGAAAGGAGGATGAGTGAGAGAGAGTGACTGGTTTGTCCCTTCAGTTGACGCACCCTTGGAAGTCGCTGGTGAGGTGTGTTCTCTTAGCTCAATTGGTAGAGCCCTGGACCGGGAATCCAGAAGATGTGGGTTCGAGTCATACAGCTGGCTAACCTTTTCAGTGACTTTCATCTTTCATCGGTAATTTCTTAGGCAAATTGAGGCTTTGTATGTATTTGTCCTTTCTATGTTGTTCCAGCCTCAGAACATCAATTCTCTCATGATCATATATAGAGTTACATTTCGAATCTGTACATGTACAATGGTCGTTCGAGGTTAACCGAGACTTTTGTTCGAGAAAAAAATCAGTGAGTAAACGTAACTGAATAACACTTTCGGAGGACTAAGTGCAATCCTACTCGGGTCAGCGGCAGGGTCAGCGGTACGTGCAAGATTAATTTTGCTACTCTTGTAAGGTCCCATGGAGAAATCAAGTTTCCTTCCAAATTATTATTCCTCCTACTATAACGTACTTTCGCTTTGTGTGTACCATGGGCCCCTTTATCATAGATGTGTTTGCTCTACTAGAAGTGGGGCACATTGGATACACAGTATCTGTTTGTTGATGGTGACACCAGTCCAGAGTAATGTTAAAGACTGAGCGGTGGTGGGTTCTTTTCTGCATGACTTTCCCTGCTACACAAATATTCCGCTCCACCATTTTCCGCGTCATTAAAACGATTTGCGAATAACAATTCTCCTAATGTGAGAGATACGCACATTACACGGGGAAGAGTAGGCATCTCCTTGTTGTCCGTGCGCGTTTTGTCCAAGGGGAGCTCCCGACGGTGCTTGGTGTTGGGCATGCGGGTTTTCGGCTGGATATTCAACGTGGGGAATTGGAGGAGGTGGACCAGAGTACTGGCTGTGCTGGTGCGGGACCGAAGGCTTGTAATGCGTTGACGGGGGGTTGTAGTGAATAGGCGAAGGGTCGTGGTGGGATGCTGAGGAAATATAGTGGGGAGACGATGGGTTGTGAACGGAAGCTGAAGGTGGTGGTGGTAAGGAATCGTAGTGCTGTACCGATGGTTTGTTGCTATGCGGTGGGTTATCGTGGTGTTGCAGTTGCGGGTTATAGTGGAGACCCGTGCTGTTGTGATTGGAAGGAAGGGAATTGTAATTATGAGGTTGTTGGTGGTAGTAAGGAGTCGGTGGATGAGTGTCAGAAGGCGGATGGTTGTAGTGAGATGGTGATGGATTATACACGTGAGGCGGTGAATTGGCAGGAGGGTGATAGTAGGGAGATGACGAGGGACTGTAATGAGGAGGCAGATGATCGTGGTGGGCTGGTGAGGGATTGTAATGGGGAGATGATGGTTTATTGTTGGAAGGTGACGGATAGTGATTCGCTGGTGAGGGGTAGTAATGTGGAGGAGGCGGATGAGGAAGACCGGAAGGGGGATGTTCGTAGTGGGACGGTGAGGGATTGTAACTAGGGTGCGATGGTTTGTGTATAGAAGGTGGGGGATAGTATTGGGGTTGTGAGGGATTGTAGTGGGGAAGCGGTGGTGTTTCGTTGGGAGTTGGGGGGTAGTAATGGGAGGCTGATGGATTGTAGTGCGGAGGTGGGACGTGATGGGGATGCGGGGGGTAATTCTGCGGCGGAGGGTAGTAGTGAGGCGGCGACGGAGGGTGGTAAGGTGGATTTGGTGGTGCAGGGTAGTAATACGGCGGACGATAATATGGGGGACGGTGTGGTGGTGGTGGTGGGTAGTGAGGTAGACCTGGACCTAAATCACAAGGTAAAAAGAAACGAACACATAAGTCACCGTGAAAATAACGTGCAATGCGGCAACGTATGTCATATGATAATATGTGCCACGGTGCAGCAGCACTGCAGAGTATTTACGACCAAAATACGGCCACAGAACCTCTTGAAACCAAACGAAATATAGTGCACACAGCAGCTAGTTTGTCGAAAATGCTTATGGTTGCAATTGATCCATTCAAATCTGCATCGACCTGCTTTTGAACTTTATATCTTTCTGTGTTAGAAGATTCATGACGTCCGCTGGCCTCCTCTGACAGACTACCGGGACATTTTAATAGGTGGTGTGTCAATGTCAGCATATTGGGATCAGGTAGGGATTCTTTACAATTAGTCAATGTTTTCTTCATAAAACATTGACTGGACCAATACGCAAGTACGCCGACGGAAGAAAAATTGCCTACAAACAGCGGGAGGTCAAATTCACCGTATGCCCTGTGCTCTAGCACAATTTCTGTCGTGTCTGCAGCAGAAACATAGTAATCTTACGTTATAACAAGTTATAACAAAGTAAAGCTTACGGATGTACGGCGGCTGCGGGTATACGGCGGGGTTAGCTGAAAGAAAAGGGGACACAGAAAGTATATTTTTCTGAAAGGTGTGCGTCGTATCAGTATCGCTTTTGTACGTTCATCTTACGTGGTACGTGTGGCCCAACAGGATACACAGGACCTGCAAAAACCATACTTTATACATAAAAAATTCACATTCCTTATACGGATAAATTACAGAAGGGACGGAAGATCTAGAGAGGTTAATTCCGAATAAGCCAGCTCGGTTTGAAATAGCAAACGGGGTTACCTGTTTCTGCTGTGTGGGATTGTGCACTTACCGGGATATATGGCACCAGGGGGATAATTCGGTAGCGGCGGAGGCGGCTCTAGAAACAAAAGGAAATGCAATGAAGCTAGGACGTTTTTCACTTCGAAGTTGCTGCAGAAACGAGCCGCAGCTTTCCTCTCGAAAAGAACAACGCGATGGATAGGCCTCTTTGGGGGACACGTGTATACGCAACTTCAATTTTATTCTGGATGCTTAGGGTTGTGGACAGCATGCTGTCGTTGTTGTGTTGGATCGAAGAAAAAATATGGCATAGAGGTGGTGGTTCCACTAATGTGGAACGGACTTCTATACAGAACACCGAAAAGGCTGACTTCAGAGGGCGCTCCGGGATGAAACGAGAACAAAATGAAGTAGGAGTAAAGTAGAGTGAAAGCGCATGAAAAGGTGTGCGAGGCGTTTCAGTAACTTCTTGAGGAACTTGTTCCTTTGCTACGTAACTTCGTCACTTGGGGGCAAGCTTCGAATTCGTTTTGTCCAATTCTGACGCGCAAATGACGCGTGCTGCGTCCTCCCTCTCTAATGAGAAGATAGCTATGTGCGCGCCGATTGCGCGAACATGGCGCCTGCGGCTCCACTACAATGTCGCTGCGCGGTTAGCTTACAAATTCAGTTTTGGCCGTGTATTCGGAGACTCGAGTGACGTTCATAGTGGCCAGTAATATATTCCTTATAGCGGAGGCTGTAGCGAAAATATTACACTTTGCGTGGTTCTACGAAATGTGCGCATATGACGGGACCTTATAAGTTATAACTTAATATTATATGACTTGATATATCTCAAAGGGGCACTGAACATCTCGCCGAACAATATCCAGTTATCATGCCGCATGAAAGAACGTGGATCATAACATCCAAATATGAAATTGGTTTACTTCTAACGAGCGTATTTACCAGGAAACGATGCCATTTAAAGTGCATAATCCGCGAGAGTCTCTCTTTATAATTGGAGCGAAACTACGTCACAATATTCCGACGTATAGCAGCGCCGCGTTCCAGGCACTGGAGATCGAGTACATTTCGGACTCCTAGCCAATAACGGTCCCCGATGAGATAAGCAGCTGCGTGCGGGGAGCACCAGTTGCGGGGACATCGCAGTGACCTCGTGAAGCAATACAGCACTGAGAACCTAGTGCGCACATGAAATGGAACTTTGCGGACTTCTGGTATTGTTTCAACTGCTTATCTTGGTGATCTCAAGTGGACAGATGTTTCCAGCTCACCTCAAGTATGTATAAGTATGTATAAGCGTCCCCTACTTTGGGTAGTTGGTTGCGCGCCATGTCAAAGTGATGTGTGGCTATTGTCGGCAGGGCGGGGCATGAGCACGGAAGAGCGCAGTGAATATCGCGTTGGTTTGGGGGCATTATGTCCTTTCTTGCGGCAATATTTTTGGAAAGCGTTTACCGTCGGTAGCACAACACTGTAAAAAAAAAAGTACGTTGTATAGTTGCTTAGTGCCCCTTTAAAATTCTGATGCCTGTTTTGTTCTCTGTTGAAGAAGTTTTTACGACATCAAAATCATAAAACGCCAACCTAAGGAAGGACATAAAGGCATGACGTCTTTCATCATATGGACGTTGGTATTTTGATGTACCAAACTACGTCTTGAGCCACCGCTGCGATATCAGGATCTGGACTATAATTATACAGAGGTCAAGAACTAAAGAGCACACGTTAGGTAGGAAGTAACTTGAAAGTAACTTGTTGCTTTAACGAAGCAACTCGGGAAGTTGGAGTTTATTCTCGTAACTTGTAATTTCGTTAGTACCTTAGTTACATTTTTACAAGAGTAACTTAACTAGCGTCAAGCTTCTTATGTCGTGTAACTTTTAAAGGGGAAAGGAATCGATTGTTCGAAACCCCGGTGAATTCATCAAGCGATCTAAAAAAGTAGCCATGGAGCGGCGAAATCTTGGAGGCGCGAGGGGGGCTTGATTTGCAACTGAAAGTTTGTCTTCAAGGTCCAACATAACTAAAAAAGCGCTTGAGGCATGGACATAGAAGTAGACAGGACAGGGGCTCACTGTACTGGCAACTGAATAATTTTAACAGATAATGATAAAGAAATTAGGATCGATGCGCATAAACCAGCCTTCTACAGCTCCACATGACAAGGTGTTCACGTTTTTAGATAAGCGTGGTGATGGTGATGTGATAAAGAAGAAAATGGAGATATAAGTTTCGACGAAATCGAACTGGCTGTAGACATATCGTGCGCCCTGCGCAGCGGCTCTACCTACTGGAAGCTAGCGTGGATCCTGGCCCCGGGGAGGATGTTAAAGATTGAGAACGAAGAGGAGAATGGGGGCGCGGGGGTCTCGCGCTTTGGTCTTTTCGCTTGTAGGCTGAGCTACGGTTCAGTTCACTTCTAGTAAAGTCAGCTGCTGGTATCGGGTCTGGTCTCCTTTGTCTACATTATTTTGGTCCGTCGAGCCGGATATCATCGTCGATCCAGCCATGAATCGAGACCAGAAGGCCCGAGGCATCGTCCGCGCCGCCGTTACGAGGCTCATTCATCGGCTCGAAGCCCTCTCCAGTAGTGATGAGCCCTCGCTCCCCGAAGTCGAAGATACGGCGCGTCTCCTTGAGCAGAAGTCTAGTGGAGGGTCTCAAGGATCTCGACACAACCGTTCAAGCAGGAATAAGCGACGAGCAGTTCGAGGAAGATTTCACAGCGGCCAGTCGGTATCAGGACGACATCTGCCCCGCGGTTTCCAAGGCCCAACGCCTCATATGAAGCTCTGCGGTTGCTCCCACAGCTCTCTCCGATCAACGGCCGCAAACTGCACCTTCAATAGCCGCCGGTAGCCACCAGTCAGCCACGGTTCGGTCCGTCGTTCTTCCCAAGTTGCACGTGCCTGCATTCTCGGGCAAGGTGGATGATTGGCAGGGATTTTGGGACCACTACCGAACAACGATTCATGAGTGTGCTTCTCTGCCAAAGATAGAGAAGTTTAAATATCTTCTCTCTTATCTGTCCGGACCTGCTAGGCGAGCCATCGAATGGATTGGGATTTCTGATTCCAATTACGATACGGCCATCAGTACACTGCAACAAAGATTCGGACGACAGGCAGCACTCGTGGACGCACACATCGACAAGCTCTTAAGTCTTCATCCTGTAGCAGCTGCGAAGGACGTCGAGAAGCTGAGGGATCTCTACGACTCAATCAAGTTCAGAACGGGCTGCCTCAACAACCTCGGCGTTCCCCAATCAACTTACGCGGTGATACTGCATCGCGTTGTGATGCGCTGCCTTCCTGAGGAGCTGGCCGTCGAGTTGTTTCGGCAACGGCGGATCGAGCGCGCTGAGTCGACCGGCACCACCACCGGGTCCACTGCCTCACAGTCTGTTACGAGCGACATCCTTACCGCAGAACGGATCAAAGCCGTCGAAGACGTAATGAAGTTTTTTTGTAGTCACATAGAAAGTCGTGAAGACTGCCGCCTCGCCCATCGCAAGCCTCTCGCACGTGAATCTTCAGACTCCTTCAGTGATGCTCCCCCGACAGCCTTGTGCTTAACCGCACGATCGACACCGACAAGCAGTCCTCCACGGAGTTGCCCGCTATGCAACAACTCTGCCCATGGTATAACGGAATGTCAAGCCACGCTTCCTCCGTCTGAGAAGCGAAGGCTTCTCGCGGCCAATCGCTGTTGCTTCAAATGCGACAAACGCAACCATTTAGCGCGGGAATGTCGATCGTCGAGATCACTCACATGCATGACATGTCGAGGGCACCACCTTTCACTGCTTCACGACATTCAACCAAGCCGTCCTGATCGCTCTCCGGCTGCCGTCAACGCCGTCCATACCCCCGACCCGGGATCACAGATCCAGGTACCCAACCGGGAGCACTGAGACAGTTCAAGCGCATCCAATTCACCGGTGACCACAGCAGCGTGCCTCCGACGAACTCAGTTTGTTTTGTTGCGAACTGCTCGAGCTTTCGCCATCGGAAACACCGGCACTAGTCTTGTTCGGGTGCTCTTCGACACTGGTAGCCATCGTTTTTATATCCGTCAAGACGTCGCCACACAGCTCCAATGCCCAGTTCTTGGCACGGAGAGCATAACCGTATACACCTTTGGGCGAAGCAAGACTCCAACAACGTACCATTGTCGGAGGGTGGCCTTGACGCTCAGGAGCCAGTACCATCCAGAAACAATTACTTTCGAGGCACTAGAAGTTCCTGAGGTCTGTGCGGTTACCAATCACTCCTTGGACGCAACACTCTTGAACGAGATGCACGACCTGGGTCTGAACATCGCCGATGCATCGTCTCCCGCAGACCCCGTCGATGCGGTCAGCAGCATTCTGATCGGGTCGGACGTTTACTGGACGATGGTAACCGGCAGCATTCGACGTCTCCGACCGGATCTAACAGCTGTGCAAACCTGTTTCGGATAGGTGATTCACGGATCCTATCCTCACTCCACATCTGCTCCGTCTACAGTAGTCACGGCACTCTCGCTTGCGTGCGGGCCAATAGAACCCTGTGACCTCGAAGTATGAAGTTCGAAGAGTATGTCACGTTTCAGGGAGACCGGTACCAGGTACCACTCCTTATCAAGCCCTCTTGCTGTGGAGTCTTGGCTGATAACCGCAGCATCGCGCAGACGAGACTACTCTCGCAGCTTCGGCGTCTTCGAGACCATCCGGATCTCCTAAAGCAGTACCACGACACGATTTCCGAATATTTCCTCGAAGGCCACGCAGAGAAAGCCCCGGAGGTACCTCAGGAGAACCTCTACTATCTTCCTCACCATGCTGTAATCCGGAAGGAAGCAGTGACAACAAAGGTTCGCGTGGTATTCGACGCTTCGTCACACGTCAGCGGTGCCCCATCGTTAAACCAAGTACTGCAGAAGGGGCCCAACATCAACGCAGACTTACTGCTTCAGTTGGTGTCCTTCCGTTGTTATCCTATCATTCTCACCGCGGATATCCGGAAAGCGTACCTGCAGATCTTAATTCGTCCCGAAGACCGCGACGCATTGCGTTTTCTGTGGCCAGAAGACCTTCCATGTCCGGAAAACCCATGCCCCCAGATCCAGGAATGGAGAATGACGCGTGTCCCCTTTGGAGCCGCATCTAGTCCGTTTCTCCTAGCCGCCACACTCCGTCACCACTTCGATAGTGTACAACATAAATACCCAGCGGCTACAGAGCGCGTTCGACACGCTTTCTACGTAGACGACCTCATCGTAGGAGCCACATCGGAAGAAGACGCGCTTCAGATTTATCGTGAGGCAGTCACGATGCTGCAAGAAGCTGGCATGGACCTCCGCAAGTGGTGCTCCAACTCGCCGACCCTCAGCCGTCAATTCTGCCAAGACGGCATCGCGTACGATACAGTGAGCAGTCAGGAGACGGTGAAGGTCCTCGGGTTGCACTGGCATCGTCCCACCGACGAAGTTACGTTCACTATGAATGGCATCTCGTCCTATCTCGCCAACCAGCCCATCACGAAGCGCACCATTCTTCACGGCGTGGCACGGATATTCGATCCACTCGGATATCTCTCACCGTTCACAATACGAGCCCGCTTAGTCTTCCAGTCGTTATGGGCACGCGATCAAGGACGGGATGATGCATTGCAAGCCCCGCACCTCATGCAGTGGGCGGACTGGTGTTCCGAGCTACCGCTCTTAAACTCGATACGTCTGCCGCGCCTTCTGCCTTCGTCGTCGACTTCATCGGACGGCAACGACGAGATCCACGTGTTCGCTGACGCCAGCCCCCGCGCGTATGGAGCTGCAATCTATCTACGCACGTTCGATCCACAGGAACAGTGGACCGCATCCCTTCTCCTTGCCAAGGCACGTGTAGCACCGGTCAAGAGTGTCTCTCTTCCGCGCCTGGAACTCCTCGCGTGCCTCATCGCTGCGCGGCTGGCTGCAGCTTGTGTGATGCAGCTTGTGTGATGCAGCACGTGCTTCCATCGTGAACGTCATTTTTCAACTAGAAGAAGGGTCCACGAAGCTCAAGGACCTGGACGTCGCCATTCAAGAGGCCATCGATGACGATGGCTTTGAACAGGAGTTCCTGGAGGCCTCGGAGTACCAGGACAACATCCTCCTTGCTGTTTTAAAGGCTCGGCGTTTCGTGGCACAGAAGCTTCCTCCTCGCCTCGTTTCCCTCGGCGGTTGCGGTGGTATACACGAAGAAAGTCGGAACAGCTCTATTGCTTCCTCTGAGGCAGGAGACAGGCCGGACGACAGAGATTCTGGAGGGAATGCCAGAGCAGATTCCGACACTGCAAGGTACTGCTCCAAACGTCAGCAAGAACGATACGAGACTTCGCTACTGAACGAAATCTCGTTCAGTGGCGATCTACTCATCGTCATCAGCGATCAGCGTTCAGCGTCCTCAACCGACGAGACAAGAGATTTCGCCACTGAACCCATACAAGGAGCGGGACCCAATCCAAAGCCCGCGGAGACCCCATATATTTCTCCTGCCGTGTCAACGCGCGAGGACTCGCTCATCCCTAGAAGCATCTCTCCCAGCATGCGCATTGACAAGTACGACACTATTCTCGTCGAAGACAGCGATCCAGAACTCCGTGTGCCGTGCGCGCCTTTAGGTCAGATAGGACTACGTGACGTCCTCAAGGGGGGCGGCCTGCGGCGCGCGAGGTATACAGTAACAACAGCTTCTCAGAAATCTGACATCAGGACGGCGCTGGCTAGCAGACTCTTCATTACGTGCGCCCAGACAAGGCATGTGGAAATGTCTGCCTTTGCACTGCCGAACCCGCAGAGCTCGCAGGACGACCCTAACCTAAGGTCCCCATCGGATCGCGAAGTTCGAGTGCCCGTGGCTGAGGATCCTGAGCCGGCAATTCGGTTTGCGAATGTGGCCCACGACTACGGCTACGGATCTATCCGCAAGACAAGGCCTTCTTTATCCCGGGCATGCCACCTCGCAGTCGAAGCTGCAGGAATAGTCCGTGGATTCGACATCAAGGATATCCGTTACGGAGTCAGTGACGACCGGCTTCACAGCCTTGACGGGTGTGTCCTCCGAGTGGGGCGTACTGGACATTTAGGAAATCTGGGCTGAGCGACGCCTTTCTACGACTCTGAGGCCAGTTGCACTTCTGCGAGAGTGCTCATGAAGACGCTGGCGGACTTCCCGCGGGCGGTTCCCTGTCGACAGGTTCGATAGGTGGCAGCACGAAGCGAAGTATGGTGGGACCGGTGGCGTTACCGGCGGCGCATCATCACAACGCCGGCCAGGGAATATATTGAGAAAAGAGGAAGAGGGGGCTGATAGCGCGCGCCGGTGGCGCGACCTGGGATTCGGTTTTTGCTTGTTGTTAGTAGTAAAACGTTTGAGCTTCATCGGGTCGGTTGTCTCCTCCTTTCGTTACATTATTTGGTACGATTTGCGGCCGTTTGGTACGATTTGCGGCCAGTTTGCGGCCGTTGATCGGAGAGAGCTCTGGGAGCAACCGCAGAGCTTCGTATGAGGCTTTGGGCCTTGGAAACCGCGAGGCAGATGTCGTCCTGATACTGGCCGCTGTGAAATCTTCCTCGAACTGCTCGTCGCTTATTCCTGCTTGAACGGTTGTGTCGAGATCCTTGAGCTCCCTAGACTTCTCTAGGAGACGCGCCGTATCTTCGACTTCGGGGAGCGAGGGCTCATCACTACTGGAGAGAGCTTCGAGCCGATGAATGAGCCTCGTAACGGCGGCGCGGACGATGCCTCGGGCCTTCTGGTCTCGATTCATGGCTGGATCGACGATGATATCCGGCTTGACGTTCCAAAATAATGTAGACAAAGGAGACCAGACCCGATACCAGCAGCTGACTTTACTAGAAGTGAAACTGAACCGTAGCTCAGCCTACAAGCGAAAAGACCAAAGCGCGAGACCCCCGCGCCCCCATTCTCCTCTTCGTTCTCAATCTTTAACACTGGCTACCCCAGTGCGCTTACACACAGAAAGTACAAACAGATTATGAGATGATGAGAAAACAAAGAGATGATGACCAGAGAAGAACAGAGATGATGATGGAGTTCACCATGCACCATAAGCGTGGTACTGTTACACTTTGACCTAGCTTGTTTTGTACCGGTTTCCCTCTTCTCTGTGTCTCCCTGCAGCTTTTGTCTTTTAAAATTTTTCAGTTGCCAGTGAGCGCCTGTCCTGTCTACTTATGTGTTTCTTTTTTCAGTTATGTTAGACATTTAGCACCTTGCCCGATTCCTGATCATCTTATCTTCAAGGGACACGGCATGTTCTACCTAAGTTTTCCGCGGGCGCTATAAGGCAAATGGTGGCAAAGTGCCCTTTGAAGTCGGCCCAGAGAGCACGATGCCCCTAAGCAACATGCTCATGTCTACCGATTCTTTGGTTCCGGGAACTCTTTTTTGCTTACAATACTGCGGAATCTAGAAAACAGAGCTAACGCGCTAATTCTTACACATAATGACTCACCACACATATACAGGCAGACAAGCCTTACGTGGACTACACACTGCCATAATTCATGTGCACGTGAGTTGATATAAACCAATGAACTTTCTGGAGCCTCGTAGCACGAAGAAAGAATGCTGACTTGAACGTATCATTATCACCAGAGTACTCATTTGGTAGCGATGGAACGAACCCAGAATTTCTCGAATCTTCCGAATCCTTTCTTTTAAAAAAAATGTTTAGAGAGCCAGTGGCAGAAAACACTTCTACTGAAAAGTGTTTTGAAGCAGGTTTTGACATATTTGTTTAATGAAAAACAAATTAAATAATAGAGGAAATACGAGGAAACACTCGTACATAAACTCTCGTGTTTGAAAGAAACAATCAAAAGCAAGACCATGTTACTTTTAAACTTGTAGCGTCGGAGCTTTATGATGTGGTCCTGGCGCGTCCCGGATCAGGCTAATCTGGTTTTCTGCGGACTCTGGAGGCACCTATTTTAAAAAGAAACTAACGAACGTGATCGGTGGATTCGAAAGATTCGATTCGCTGTTTTGGGCACTGGGATTCGGATCAGGTCAACCAGGCTTTCGGTAGACGCCGGAGGCGCGAGTTTTAAAAAGAAACAAACAAACGTGGTTGGTAGATTCGAAGGATTCGATTATCCGGCTTGGTCACTGGGATTCAGATCAGTCCGGTCAGGCCAATCGGGCTTTCGGTGGACTCTGGAGGCGCTAATTTTAAAAAGAAACAAACAAACACGGTTGATTATTCAAAAGATTCGATTCGTCGTTTTGGCCACTGGGATTCGGATCAGGCCAATCAGGCTTTCGGCAGACACCGGAGGCGCCTATTTTAAAAAGAAACAAACGAACGTGGTTGGTGGGTTCGAAAGATTTGATTCGCCGTTTTGGGCACTGGGATTCGGATCCGCGTATCTCAAATCCCTACCTATAGGATTCGAGGATTCGCATGTTCGGTTGGCCCATCCCTAGTATTTTGTGAACAAGCATCGCATGCCATTGCCAAGCCACCCGCGATGCGACCTCATGTAGAGTGTCGAATTAGATTTTTTTTTGCTGGGTTATCGGTAGACCTATCCTACAGTACCACCCCGGTTGGAAATGGTCTGTAATCCCAAGTAGTTCTGAAACCTTTTCCCACTTGAAACCACGTTGTACGTAAGTGGTTTAAAGTGGAAAAGGTTTCATAAACCACTTGGGATTACAGACCATTTCCACCAGGGGGGGTATATGTTTATTGAAAAAAAAAAAAACGAGGAAAGGTTAGTCAGGCAGAGACCGACTTGCTATTCTTTTCATAAAAAGAAAACAAAAAAAAGAAAGAAAACGAAAAAAAGGAAGGAAAACGAAAACGAAAACTAAAAAAGAGAGAAAATAAACACGCACATACACACAGACAGATACACAAAAAGGCCTTACAGGCTGGTCGAGAGGCCGGTGGCACCAGGGCACCAGGCCACCTCACCACCAGGGACACCTCATGGTACCTTATATAGCACTCTACAGTCTTCCATATCACCTACCATACACCTGCTATTCACTTTTTCCACAATCTGTACATTGCATACCTGGGTATACCGGCGGCGGAGGACGTGGTGGATGTTCTGTTGGATCTAAAGGGTGCACCGTAGTAACCTCGTCATCACCTCGACCGCCTTCATCGTCGTCAGTTGTGTTACTGGCCGGTGTCGTTGTCTCATTGTCGTGCCTCGTAGTAGTTGGGTTACCACTTGGCGTTGATGTGGCATGGTGTCCGTCGTCAGAGCTATCCTCAGTAGATATATGTGGCGCGTCCGAGTACGTGGTTTGTCGGAGAGTTGTTGACGTGGGAATTACGCTGGACGATTCAGTAGTTGAAAGGTAAGGAACTGTCGTCTGGCCATCCTGTGTCGTATTCTCTTCCGTCGTGGTTTGCACTTGTGTAGTAGTTATCGTGCCAGAGGAAGTTGTCTCCCGTGGCGTTGTTCGAGATGAAGTCATCTCAGATGTCGAGGGGTAGGTTGTTGGCTCCTCACTGCCGTTTGTTGTAGAAGGTTGATCGGTGGTTGTGGGAGACGGTGTACTTGTTGGCTTCACGTCGATTGTGGTGCTCGTTGTCTTAGGGTTTTCAGTAGTGCTGGTTGATTGCGTAACGTCACTTACTTGAGCGGTGGTCGTCTGAGACATCGGAGTGTTTGGGGGAGTGGTACTTGTGGTGCCACTCATCGTGGTTGAAGGGGGATTAGTACTAGCATCAGACGGACCACCTGTCTCTGCAGCGGTTGAAGTACTTGAAAGACCGGATGTCGTTGCACTTTGTGTAGTAGTTTCGGTGCTTGTTGTCTTAGGGTTTTCAGTAGTTCTGGTGTTCTGAGACATTGCAGTTGTACTTATTGTGCCACTCGTCGTGGTTGAAGGGGAACGAGTACTAGCATCAGACGGACCACCTGTCTCTGCAGCGGTTGAAGTACTTGCAAGATCGGATGTCGCCGCACTTAGTGTAGTGGTTCCAGTTGACGATGTCTGCGACGTTCCGCCTGCAGTTGATGTTCCCCCTAATATGGGATTGATATCTGAGTGTGGCTCGTCTCTTCCGCTTGGTGTCACAGATGCGACTTCTGCTTTATTTGTTTGACTTGCGGTAGTATCGGTCATCTTTGTCGTATCTCCAGCAGCGGTGAAGGTCTCTGCCCTCTCACTCAGAACTGGAGTAGAAGAGGAAAGGCGGCTCACGCTTGTTGCAGTATCTTGAAACACTGAACGTTTCTTTCTCTTGCCGTTCTGAGCCAAGGCTGCTTGTGCTGCCTTTATAGATGCTTCGTCCATTATGTCAAGGAAGTCTTTAATGATTTTGTTATTCTTACTGTCCATTATAAAGTATGGAACATGGCCATACTTGGCGATAAAATCGATCACATATTTACTGAATCTGCGTTTAACTTCTGCGTACGTGTGCCAGGGAAACGGTTCAGGCAATGGTCGTGGACTCTTGACATGTGTCTTCCACACTGCTTTGTGCGAAGGAACAGTATTTGACAATTAGTACTCTTTTGTGTGGCACTCCGATAAGTAAACGCATAATACATGGCACGATTCCCTTTATCTTTCTTTATCTGTCTTTCACCCTTCTCTTTATTAGCGCCAATATTTTCTTGCTCACGTCCCATACGTGCAGCTTACAAAACGTTCCTATGGCAATAACGTGTGGTGCCTTTTGCTGCAAGGCATCCAGCGTTACTACAAAAGAAAAGCTTTTAGTATAATCGCCATTAGAAAGCATACATCATATATATATATATATATATGACCACGTGACCATATATGACCACGTGACCTTCCGACGCCACTTGCTCAAACGTCGCCCGCCTACGCATTGCTGACGAAGGCCCAATAAGGCCGAAACAGCTGTCCAATGCTGGTGTGGCGATGTTTGGGACTTATAAACATATGTTCAACGTGCAGCCAAAGAGCGTATGCTATTTTTCTTCATTTAATACTTTGCTGGCTTCGCACTGGGCTTTCAGAGGTGAGTCACTCACCCTGACGGGAGGACATCACGTCCCACGTGACCTTCCGACGCCACTTGCTCAAACGTCGCCCGCCTACGCATTGCTGACGAAGGCCCAATAAGGCCGAAATAGCTGTCCAATGCTGGTGTGGCGATGTTTGGGACTTATAAACATATATATATATATATTATGTATTACACTATTTGTAAGGAAGTTCTCACCAAACGAGAACAGTGTTATATAAGAGGGCTTCCTCACGGTCTGAGGAAGAGCTCGCTAAAAGGTTCGTGCGTGTTTTGCCAAAAAATCCTCCATGCATTTTTTTAAAAATAATGCAGCACGGATAATTCCGCTGATATCGTAAAGAAAATTTACCGTAGTTGATAAATTTCTGAGTAGGCGCTTCATTGAAGCCATCAAGAATTTCTGATGACCTCGAGCAGCTTTCAAAATTAAATCGTAGACAACGGCTTCCAACTCGATCTTTTGCGCGGCCAAGAGCAATGTCAGCGAGAAACTTTGGCCACAACGTTAAACAGACTCACGCTTTCGTGATATACCAACGGAAACAGCACTATTGTCAGACAAAAATTTAGGTACGATACACCATTTGCACCAAATACACCAAACGCCAAAATACAGCCTATAGATGTGCCGAAACAAGTTATTGCTTTTTTTGCACCCATCCATAAGGATATCACGCGAGCATACACTGTACAGCTATGTCTCCCAACCGTTGGTTGTGTTGCGTGTTAAATGCTGCGAATTTCAAAATAACATACGTACGACGACGATGGCATACCTTGAGCTTGAGGGAACGAGGACACACGAAGAAGTAGACAGTAGACAGACTGTCTACTTCTTCGTGTGCCCTCTCGTTCCCTCAAGCTGAAGGTATGCCACCGTCGTCGAACCTTCACCAGCTCGCTTGCCTGCTCACCCTTATTTCAACTAACATACGTAATTCGGGAGGGTGATGAGAAATTAATCGTGGTAATGACGTGAACAGCCCCCTCGAAATCAGCGTCAAGCAAGGAACCAATAAAGGGACTACAGTGACAACGGGATTTGCAGCGTACTACAGTTGGTATAATATAGCTAATTGCAATGAGATAGAAACACTGTCAGAAAACAAAAAAAGTACAGGGAAGCAAAAGTATTTACCGACGCGAGATACTAGGGACATGAATAACATTGCAGGCGTGATGAGACGCATTACCAAGTCGCATTACGCAGGGTAGCCTAAGCGAATAAGAGATATGCAAATGGTACCTACGTGGGAATCAGGAAACCGCGTATTACTACTTCTACGAATTAGCAAATGAATACATGCATTATTACACTATGGCGCCCAAAGTGCGCTCTAATGAAGACGGAGTGGATGTTATCTTGCATGGCCTCCGTATACCCTTTCATTTGTTTGTTACATTTGTTCTATAAACAAAAACGTTGAATGTTGGTCGGTATGTCAGAAATGTTAAACCAACGTTCTTCGAATAGACTGTGACGCGCCTCTTGTCGCCTTGTTATACATCGTTGTGGACCTTGGGTTAGAGCATGAAATCGAGCATGTTAGAGCATGAAAGCTTTTGTACCAGGCGGGACTGCCGCTCCAGCTCTCGAGATACGCTCTTCCTCCTCATAATCATTGTCGAACGCCTCCTGCGGTGAGCCAACAACAGCCTCTGTAACGATACAAAAAGAAAAGTTAATTTATTTCATTTATGCACCCCGCAAATTTCGCTCTAGTTTGGAAGTACTAGTATAAAAAGAAAGAGAACAACAAGGCGAAACCAAAATGAAGTGGTAACGCTACACCCCATCCCATCGTCATGCCTCTAGCTGTTGTTGTTGTTGTCATAAACCAGATGGAGTTCACTTGAAGCCATGATTGAAGCGGATAACATTTCATTGAGTCTGAGGAGATCGTGTATAAACGGGGCGCCACAAGTGGCACAGAAACACAAGTAACGAAGTAGACACGAGGACTCACAAGACACACTTGTTCCTCTAGAACAGGGGTGATCCCATGCAAAATGTAGGTAGTTGGGACAATACTTCCATATCTTTCTTCATAACCAACCATCAAACCAACGAGCAAAATGGAACGTTTGTTTCACGCTACATAGTTGGATCACTGCTTAAGGTAACATCACACATAATTTTTGTTCTTCGGCCTCGAAAGTAGCCAATTTCCCTTGTATAGTCAATTCTGTGCAGTGTGCAATTGTAGAGGCAGTGGTATGCAGGCCTCATATCGCATAAAATGAGCTGAGCTCCTCTCAGGTAGTCGTACCACCAGGGGCGTCGGAAGTCCCTCACGGCAGGGGAGGCGAGCCCTAACCTCACCCAGAGGAGCCATTGATGTGCTTATTAGAAACGACTCGTCCATACAATCCGATGACTGTGTTGGTTGTAACGAATATGCGACGGCCACCTCGCGTTCGTGATTACCTTGAGGCAAAAAAGAAATTCGCGTTTGAGCAACACGAACTGAAATATTGGTTGATCGTTTCATCAAGTGCGATAAGACAAATAGAAGTAAGCGAGCGGTAGCGTGTTCCTTTATTTTTTTATTTTTGCTGTCGTCGAAAACGCAACCGTGTCAATGGGTGTCATTATTGTTGCACTAAAAAGGTTCTGCCGAGTGCTGTGGTCATGGCTCAGGCAAAGACAGTAGATATGCTTTATGAGTCATCAAGCACACCAGCGGAACTGCTTAAAGACTCCTTGGCGCAGGATAAGACTTTCCATTTCTAGCGGCTTCTGTTTCCCGGCGTTGATCAAAAGCAACTCGATGTCCTTCGCTGCAGCGGAATGTGCGTTTTCCTGTATCGTCTAAGCAAGGCTACTGAATGGCGTGTCGCTACTTCTCGCGCAGCAGGTCCGCACATACAGTATCATATAGGGTAATTGGGTGGATAGTACTGCTCGCGACACACTTGTCTGAAATCAGCACCCCCCCTGTGGTTTATCCAGGTGCTCAAATCTCCAGGTGTTGCAAGGTCATTTATTTTGAGTAATAAACAGCATATGGTATTTCTTTAATACAATGTTGGAACAACATTTCCGATGGCAACCAAGGAAATATGGACTGTAGAACTACTGGAAGGCGATTCCAGACAACCATGTCGCAAGCAGTGCTTATTCGGGCGTTCGTTTTCACTCAGCGCGGTAACTGAGCTGAAAGCAAGTCTGTCTCGGACGACACGTACAGATGGAAAATGGCGTTCCCGGACCCTCAGAGCGAAAGTTCAGGGGGGACAGGACCCTCGGACCGAAAACTAAGGGGCGGGTGGGGGGGGGGGGGGACGGCGCCCTCTTCCGCCCGCTCCCGATGCCCCTGTGTACCACGGATGTCGTACTGCCACTTGATCTTGATCTGGACATGAGCATGTGTGATACACCGCGACAAATTAGTAACAACATCTCAAGAATCTGCATTTTCTGAAAGAATGACATGACCAGGATCCTGGATATGTCGATATGATTTAACTTCCACGCGAAACATGACTAGCCTTAGTGGCCACTGCCTAACCAAAGAAAAAGCTACGATAATTCATGTCTTTACGTCGTGAGAGAACTGTGACTGTGAGTGACACCACAGCGCCGGGTCGGTATATTAATTTCTAGTTCTTCAGGTGACAAAATTATGAACATGAACATGGTACAGGCACATACAGGATGTGCCTGTACCATGTTCATAATTTTGTAACCTTAAGAAGTGCAGTCTCGTGCACGAAGGTCTTGTTTACCATGTGTAAATAAATAAGTTGCTCCTACCGGTATCACTATTTGTATTTCATGCAGTAAACAGTGGCTGAAGGTTGCGATATCGTCTGTGTTGTTGAGCGTGTTATGCGTCGCTTCATTTAAGAGTGTTGCTACAAATTCTCGGTAGGGAAACCCCATTCAAAAAACTCTCGCGTTGCTTTCGTCCGGCGTATGCCCCGTTTATTGGGTGCGCTAAAATTGCGCCCCGTTCTAAGTCTCACTATTATGAACGATCTTAATCTCACGTATGTACCCCTCAACCACGCGTACATACTATCAATAATTTTATGAGGATAATTAGGTGAATGGAATTTCACAGTTCGAAGAGTGATGCGAGGCATTTCTTTTCTCCAAGAACGGCAAACACGGAGACTGACTTACTTGTGAAGATAAGCATGCAGCAAATGTATAACAGCAGTCTCGACCCCTGAGGCATTGTGGGGACCGGCAAACGCACCTCTGGTCACTGCCGGCACCTGTTGTGGCTAATGTAGTCTGACCAAGCGCAGTGTTACACTGACGTCCGTTGCGCACTCGGAGAAGAGGCATCGGGTTTCGGGATACCGTTTAAGTTAACATATGGGTTTCCGCTTCCTGCATTGATGGATAGTCAGGTTTCTGGTCGGGCTGTACAGGTTTGAAACAGCAAACGTGCGTATAAACAAAGAGTTGCAACGCATGCTGTCAATATTCACGAAGGCGATGTTGTGGATTGGATTGGAGAACGAAAGAAAAGAAAGAATGAAAGACGTATTGCGGACATGACGTGAATGTTTCACAGTGTGTCACACGACAACAGTAACAGGAAACACACATACGGGAGCTTCTGTCCCACTCGCGCACGCAACGATAAGCTTACATGACTTAACCCGCGGTGCGGGCTTCCGGCAAGGTGAAATGAGACAAGAAAGGGCTTCGGCACTAACCTGCAAGTCGAGAAATGAAGCCACGAAGGAGACAGCGAAACAAAAATAAAAGTGAAATAAAAATACCGATACGACCACAGAAGGCCGAGCGATTTCCAGCGCCAGCTGTTAGCCACTTTTGTTAATGCTGAGGAGAATTTTGACACTGGCAGCTAAATGTCGCAACACTTGCCATGACAGTCTGTAGACCTCTTTTTAAAATGTTTGTGATATATTTGTAGAAGGGTGATTAACACTGGTCAGGGTTTTCGACGTGTTTCAAACTAATTTCTTCAATGCAGCATATATATATTTGTTTTGTTTCTGTGGAACGCATTCGATGTGCTAAAACTCCCTAATGTGTGTAGATAGTGTGTGTGTGTAGATGTGTGTGTGTAAAAAAAAATCCTTTGCTCGTTCTGGAATTTTCCCCACGTAACCACTAACCTCCTTATCTTTCGCTATGCTTGCCAATTCTTGCCTGTTGTCCCGTCTCGTCCACGTGTTCATGAACCTTCCATTTTTCTGTAACCGGTCTGTAGCCTACACTCTTAGAAATGAACTTCACCGCATAGCACGCTCCTAGTCAACCATAATCTCGAATGATATCGTTATCTGCCCTGATTTGCTGAAAACGGGAGGCGTACGCCATTTTTGTGACAATTATGAACAGCATAAGTGTCACAAAAAAGGCGTACGCCTACCGTTTTGGACAAATCAGGGCACACAGCGATATCATTCGAGTAGGTGGTTGGCTAGGAGCGTGCTATGCGGTGAAGTTCATTTTTAAGAGTGTAGATCACTACGTTCACATAATCCCCTCCACACTCTAACAAAGCTAGAACTGCGCGAATACTGATTTTAAAACCGAAGCGAATAGTTATATGTTGAAAGGAACATATGTGCTGCGTAAAAAGAGACATACAGCACATAAACGTAACATATGCAAACGGATCTTTGTATAAAGCAACACTCACTCCGTTTTTTACCCTCCTTTTGTGTTCTTGAGCGTACGAGTGCAGATTCCTGGGGGGGGGGGGGGGCATGTTTATTAAGAAAAAAGAAAGGAAAGGTCAGTCAGACGGAGGTCGCCTTGCTATTAAAAAAAGTGGAAAATGGGAGAAGAAAAGAAAAGGAGAAGAAAAAGGAGAAAAGGGGAAAGAAAAGAAAAGGAAAAGACAAAGAAGAAAAGGAAAGGAAGAACACAAAACTAAACCTGAAAAGTCACACACACGGTCACACAGTCACAAGGCGTTGACAAGGTTCGAAGCGTGGAGAAAGCGGAGGAGCGCAGTGGTGACTGCCCACTGGGTGGACTGACGAACGGGACCCAGTAAGGTAGCCAGTTTCATAGTGCCGTAGCCAAGTTGGGATAGACGACGACAGAGGGCGTCACGGTGCAGAAGGTGTTGCGGCATTGTAGGATGCAGTGGGGAATATCACCCACCACGCCACGGCTATAGTGCAGAAGGGGGTGCTAGATCGACCCATTTTGAACAGTTGCAGCGGTGTGCGGGCGACGTTTAGGCGGATACGGTGCAGGAGCGATTCCTCGTAGCGAGTGCAGCGACACGTAATAAAGAAGTCCACTGCGGGGTCGATTGATTGCAGGTGACTGTTATGATAGTAACGAAAATCTTCAACCAAGTTACAGGACGGGGATACCCGACGTTTCGGAGCCAGTTCGGCTCCTTCCTCAGGGGTGACTCTAGTGGCCGTTGGCAGCAGGGTGATTTCACGTCGGGGCAGACAGGTTGGTCTGGGTCATACCTTCGACTTGTCCAGAAAAAATATATATTGTAGCCCAATGTCTGTGTAGAAAAATCACGCAAAAATTAAGTCCGTATGTTGTTTGGTTACGATTTTAAAAATCGCTAAAGCTGACAATGTGCGCTCCTCGTTTTTGCGTCGCGGCGTTTTTTGCCTTGTTCAAAGCGTCGTAGCTCCGGACTTTTTTAAGGTATCCGACATAATCTCCGTCGTGGAATGCACAGCACCCGGTACTCTACGCCTACGAACTTTGGCGGCTCCGGATGCCACCGTTAATTTAAAAAAAAATCGCAAACTTTGCAAAAAGTGCAACACTTGTTTGAATTCGTCGCTCTATTTCTTAGGCATATTTACGAATTGAGCAATGAAATTTACATCATCGTACTCGGCAAGGCAAGCTCTTTCGATTGGTGCAGGTCTCACTTTTCTGGGTTAGATAGTTCTTGTCGTACAGGCGCTGTTGTAGAAGACACTCACTGAAAATTTAACAAGTTTAGACCCTCGGTTCCCAAAAACACCAGCTTTAATTTCGACGAAATTTCTTTGAGTGCTAGACAAATGTGTCGTCATTAACCGCCAATAACCAAATTTTGTCTCAAAAGACCGGCCGAAGAAGCGCGCTCGTTTACACTGACGTCCCTTCGCGGCGCCTTGCAGCCTAGTCCTTCAAGCCGAATGAAAGGATTAGAAGTTCGCTTCCTGTTCGGATACCTCATTTTGTTGCTACCACGATGGCTGAGATAAAGGAGGGGTCCTAACATGAGTAAGATGCTAAGGGATTACCTTCATGGGGGGTGGAAGTCTATACTCTTTGGCGGTGTTTGCCTTATAATTGCTTTGCTGCGCCGTCGGTGTCCAAGGTGACAATAAATTTGTGACGTGCTCATGAGTGGACTTGCCATATGTACACTTGGAGCTTCTGCACAAGTAGCTTCTCTCTGGTAGACCCGTCTCCACCTTCGCAATGTATCGAGCATATAGCTCTGACCGGACGTTCTGTGCGGACTACGGAGCTAGACACAAGAAGAAGATTCGTCTGGACCAGAGACGACGGAAAGCTGTGGCGGACTTGGATTTGGCATCCCTAAAGCTGATTTTGACAGTCAATCAAGCGTCACAGGTAAGCGATGAGGACTACCTCTGTCATCATTGCTTCGGGCATTTCCAAGAAAAGATCACGGCCGGAAAAGAAAGCAAGAGTGCCTCTTCGCCATCTGACTTTGAGTTTGTTTCAAGGGATGACATCATCGACAGTGTAAATGAGAGCCTGTCTGTGGCAAACGTTGACGTTTCGCCGTTAAAACCGCCCGGTACAATTAAAAGGCGCTTGCGCGGAGCGTACACCAGACGGAAGAAGCGTGAACTCCAACGAGAGATGTCAAAAAAAGTCAGTGCAGCCTATGAAAGTGAGGTGTCGGGTGACGAGGCTGATACCTGTCAAGTTTGTACGGAATGGGCAAGCAACTTTCGCGAGGCGCTTTCAGCTTGCGATACCTATCGAGAGCGTTGCCGCCTTTTCACTTTACTCCCAAGCTCAATGTCTACTCGAGATATCAGAAGGGTCATACCAGAAGCTACTAAGCACCTGCTTTTGAAGGCCCGCAAGAGAAAAAGCAGAAGAGGTGTATGGGCTGAACCAGACAGATACGAAGGAAGAAAACTGAAGCATGAAGATGTGGCCGCTGCAAGCAAGTACTACACGGATGATGACCTGCAATGCACACTACAGAGCCCCAATCGAAAGGATGTGGTTACCGCAACTGTTGACGACGAGAAAGTCAAAGTGGCTAAGCGATACATGACGCGCTCCGTTAGGGAAACTTATCGCATATTCAAAGAGCAGCACCCAACCTCTAAAATTGGACTCACAAAATTTTATTCCTTGCGCCCAAAATGGGTAAAAATACAGCCCCAGTATGAAGTGTGTGTGTGTGTATACTGCGCAAATTTTCACTTGTGCATTTCTGCAGTACGGAGCAACTGTCAGGGAATAGTTGACGCTGACATGGTGAAGTGCTTTTACCTCTGCAACGATCCCACAGAACAGTGCTACTTGCAGCAGTGCCAAAATTGCCCACGTGAGGAAGGAATAACTCTGGAAAAGCTTAGAATTGATGAAGACGAGGATATCCGAGTGGCGACGTGGGAGGGTGGACAGCTGGTAAAAAAGGAATTGGACGCTACAGAATTTCTCAACGAAGTGCGAAAGTGGACCGCGGCCAATATCACTCACGGTTACATCAGGGGCATTCAGAGCACACTCATTCACGATTGCAAAACATCTGTCCCCGACGCGACGTACATCCTGCATTACGACTTCGCCGAAAACTGGACTGTCGTTCTGCCAGATGAGGTCCAGTCCTACCACTGGAGCAAGCAACAGCTGTCTATTTTCACGTGTGTTGTGAAAACACAGCATCAGACAGAAAGCTTTGCTGCGGTAAGCCAAGACCTCTCTCACGACTCTGCGCACGCTTTGTTCGCAAGGAAAGCTGTAGAGGACTGGCTGGACGAAAATCTGCCAATTGCTAAAAATGTCGTGTACATTTCGGATGGTGCAGCAAGTCATTTTAAGAACCGCTTTATGTTGTCTGAGCTAGGGAAGACGGATTTTCATGAAGCGAGATGGATGTTTACAGCCACCGGTCACGGAAAAAGTGCATGTGATGGCGTAGGCGGGATTGTCAAGCATTACGCAACACTTCACAATTTGAGATGTCCTGCACGGGAAGCGATCTTGACGCCACGTGACCTAATCCACTCTCTCTCATCCAAGCTAAAGGGGGTGCACTTACTGCATTTGCCCTCTGAACTCATTTCAGAATTTCGCACAGCCAAGAAGGAAGAATGGGCGTCTGTGAAAAGTTTTCCTGGGATACAATCATCGCACGTATGGCTGAGCAAAACCAACAACGGGACACGTGAACTGTACACTGCCAGGACAGGAAAGAGCAAGCTTAAGAACGTGTCTCTGTAACCCCGTGGAACATATAGGCTGCAAGTAATGTTACTGGGAATAAACTGGTTGATATCAGTAAAGGGTATTTTTATTCACAAGTCTCCAGAATTACAGCTGGCACTACCCACAGTTATCAATCGATTTTGCGAGAATAAAACAAGCTTTCTTTCTTTTTTGTTTCGTTCTTGTTTGTTCTTTCCAATCAAGTTTAGCGGAATTCGTGAGAATTGCGTAAGGCTCACCGTAACTCCATCAATATTGTTTAACTCTGAGACATTTTGAATAGATGGCACAAAACGTAAACAGGGCATACTAATTCAACTGAAAACAATTGGTACCGTCCTTGACACGCCCAGATGGGAGTCGTGGTGTGTGGGCCAAAGCCACTGTGGTAACAATAAAGCAACGCCTGGGAGTATCGTACTCCCGCCACCCACAAATATAATACAGTGTTCTTATATTCATGTTAGGACCCCTCCTTTATCTCAGCCCTCGTGGAAGCAACAAAATGAGGTATCCGAACAGGAAGCGTACTTCTAATCCTTTCATTCGGCTTGAAAGACTAGGCTGCAAGGCCCCGCGAATGGACGTCAGTGTAAACGAGCGCGCTTCTTCGGCCGGTCTTTTGAGACAAAATTTGATTATTGGCGGTTAATGACGACACATTTGTCTAGCACTGAAAGAAATTTGGTCGAAATTAAAGCTGGTGTTTTTGGGAACCGAGGGTCTAAACTTGTTGAATTTTCAGTGAGTGTCTTCTACAACAGCGCCTGTACGACAAGAACCACCTAACCCAGAAAAGTGAGACCTGCACCAATCGAAAGAGCTTGCCTAGCCGAGTACGATGATGTAAATTTCATTGCTCAATTCGTAAATATGCCTAAGAAATAGAGCGACGAATTCAAACAAGTGTTGCACTTTTTGCAAAGTTTGCGATTTTTTTTAAAATTAACGGTGGCATCCAGAACCGCCAAAGTTCGTAGGCGTAGAGTACCGGGTGCTGTGCATTCCATGACGGAGATTCTGTTGGATACCGTAAAAAAGTCCGGAGCTACGACGCTTTGAACAAGGCAAAAAACGCCGCGACGCAAAAACGGGGAGCGCACATTGTCAGCTTTAGCGATTTTTAAAATCGTAACCAAACAACATACGGACTTAATTTTTGCGTGATTTTTCTACACAGACATTGGGCTACAATATATATTTTTTCTACACAAGTCGAAGGTGTGACCCGGACCAACCTGTCTGCCCCGACGTGAAATCACCCAGCAGCGTTCTTGCCGTGGTTCGAATTTCGTGATTCGCCGGATTGTTTTTCAGTCACGTGATGGAGGCCGCTGACGTATATGCTGGGTAACGCTCCAACAGATCGGTTAAGGTTTCCAGGTGTGGATTGTATATTCCAGGACTCTACAAACATTCTTTTGATCTGATTACCCTCAAGGTCGATGATGCAGGCGTTTTGAAAGTCGATATAGGATGGTCTCGAACTTGACAGTGTTCAGCGAGAGCGCTTCGTTCGATGTCCGACTTCCGTACATCATTCTTATGTTGCCGTAGCCTTTCGGGGAAGTTCTTTGTCTCGCCGATACGTTACCCAGCATATACGTCAGCGGCCTACGTCACGTGACTGAAAAACAATCCGGTGAATCACGAAATTCGAACCACGGCAAGAACGCTGCTGCCAACGGCCACTACAGTCACCCCTGAGGAAGGAGCCGTACTGGCTCCGAAACGTCGGGTATCCCCGTCCTGTAACTTGGTTGGAGATTTTCGTTACTATCATATTTCTCACCCAACCAGACACACTTGTGTCGAATATGTTCACTTTTCAGGTGACTGTTGTATGAGGCAGCCTCAACTCTGAACGCTTGAGCACGAGCAGCACACCGGCGGCGTATAGACATACAACAAGCAGAAACAGTAAGGGGCAGATGTACCGTAGCATGAGTCACAACTTGTGCAGCACGTCGTGCAGCCACATCTGCGCATGAGTTATCAGATAAGCCCACATGACCGGGAATCCATTGCAGAGAAAGAACTTGACCATTTGCACAGAGCCGATTGTATGCCTGGATGATCATGCTGGGCAGGTCACGTATGATGGCGGGGTGGGAAGACAGCAAAAGGAAGAGGGACGCCCTGCTGTCAGTGAGGACAACCCAGGACTTCTCAGGTGGAAGGCCAGCAATGTACTCTAAGGCTGCGATGATGCGATATGACTCTAAGTGATGGCATACAGTTGCGCCTCAGTAGAGGACACAGGATAGGGCAATGTGTAGGCTTGTTCGTGGTCCGTATCTGCGACGTAAAAGGCTGCCCCTGATGTGTCACGCATCACAGATGCATCTGTGAAGATTTGACGACAGCAAGGGTAGGTGGAGTTGATATGTGCCAAGGAGAGCTGATGGGCTGCTACTGCAGGAGCTTTGTGTTTTCGAGGAAGGTCCGGGATTGCAGGTTGAATGACGGGACGTTCAAGGGTCCACATAGCTGGCGCAAAGGAGGGAGTAGATGTCGTGGGCGGGAGATAATCCCATAGGCGGGCAATGACAGTACCGAATGCGGAAGCAGGGCAACTTTCTGCAATCTGACAAAGCGGATGGGAAGGGTGGGTCAGACAGCGGGCGTATACGCGCAGGGTGGTTGAGTCCCGTAGAGTAGGAACAGGGTGTTCTCTAGCTTCTGCGAGGACGGAGTAGGTCTCCGTTGTCCGAGGGACCCCTAGGCAGACACGGAGGCTGCGGGCTTGAAGGTTGAGAAGCTCTCGGTCTTGGGTGGGGCTGATTCCATGGAGGATAGGGAGGCTATACCGTAGCGTGCCCAAGAGAAGAGCCGTATGGACTCGGTGGAGGTCACGGCAGCAGGGGCCCCAGGACGCACCTGCGACACGCTTAAGGACGTTAACCAGGCATGAAGCTTTGGCAACAAGTGAGGAGACCATGTCAAGCCTCGGTCAACGGTAAAACCAAAGTAACGGCAGGCTGAGACAAATGTGATGGGCGACCCAGCAATGGATAATGGGTACTTGTGAAATGACTTCATTGAAAAGGCCATGGCTACAGTCTTGGCAGGTGAGATCGTTAGGCCTCGGTCGGCGAGATAATGACATATTGTGTCCAAGGAGCCTTGCAGACGACGTTGGATCGCATCCCGACGAAGGGCAGATGTCCAAATACAAATATCGTCCGCATAGAGTGTAACGTGAGTGTGTTTTGGCAGCTGTGCTGAAAGGGAGGCCATGACGAGATTAAACAATTGGGGGCTGAGTATGCTACCCTGTGGGACACCTCGTTGGACGTGATGCGAAGCAGTATGCCCGTCTGTAGTGCGTACAAAAAGAGAACGGTCTGTGAGGAGGTCTCGGAGGTCCCGCCATGGCGGGAAGGGAACTCCTACGTTGGCATCTTGGAGTGCTCGCAAAATTGTCTTATGTGCACACTGTCATACGCTTTCTTAACGTCTAGGAAAACAGCGGCGGACAGGAAGCCATCCACATGAGCTTGTTGCACTTCACTGACGAGGGTAAAAACACTATCAAGTGACGACCTGCCTGGGCGAAACCCCATCATTGTGGCAGGGAAAAGAAAACGGTACTCTCTAGGTACCAGCTGAGCCTGTTGGAGACCATTCGTTCCAGGTTCTTCCCCACACAGCTGGTAAGGGCTATCGGGCGGAAGGAGTCCAGGTGGTGAGGAGATTGGCCGGGAGGAGACATAGTCGCCCCGCATAGGGAAGATACTGAAGTGCTTTGTAGAGATCTGGTCCGCTCCTGGTGAGTTATGCTGCAGATTCGGTTTGAAAGAGGCCGCCCTTGGACTCGAAATTCGAGTATAGCATTCGGTATTCGATTGGGAATTTGTATAGAGTATACAGCCATTCGCTTCGGTATCCGGAAAGTTCGAATATTCGAATAGTCCTACATTTTGCTGATACCCCGAACTTGGAAGTCCTTAACATAACTAATATTCCCGAGTCACGTAGGGGGTAGAGTCTGATCTGGGATCCAGGTATCCTGACTCCCCTTCAACTCTTGTCGTTACATAGAGTTTCATTTGACCGCAGGTGGTGTAATAGGATGCTGCTGGGCAGGAGCCCCCCCCCCCCCCCCCCCTCATATATATATCTTAGATCCGCCTCTTGTACGAACTACTAGAATTGTAAGATTGCTTCCTCCTCATACGCATTTGGCGGCAACTTATCCACCACGAAAGCAGAGCGTAAACACTGTGCCATTAGAAAGCAGTCACGTAGGTGCAACCGATATCTGATAACTGGATAAGAGTCCTATCGAGCGCGTGTCTGCGGAACTTCCTTTACGATTTGCCCAATAAAGTTTGATCGTGTATCGTTTTCTTGAAGCACCAGGTATTCGAAGATTTGTATATCTCACGCGATATCTATTCCACCATGGTTGCCAGTGAGACGCCTTTTTCGCAAATTCATTTTGGAACTCCTTCACAACTTTACTTTCTATACTGTAACGGCGGAACATGATATGGCTGTCATAGATTATACTCTACTGGTAAGGTAGTTGATTAGTGCCGCCACTAAGAGGTTGTGTATCGAGTGCACTTTCGTCGATATTTCATTTATACTGAGGATGGTCCAAGCGAATCCGTGAATCCGAATCCCAGTGCCCAAAATGGCGAATCGAATCTTTCGAATCCATCAACCACGTTTGTTGGTCTCTTTTTAAAATTGGAGTCCTCCGAAAGCCTGATTGGCCTAAAAAGTTCCTAATCGCACCCCCATCGACAGAAATGTCAGAAGGACCCTTCAGCACATCGGGTGTCATAGTTGATAAAAAACGCAGTAGGATAGGCAATGAGCGTGTGAGAATGCTGCTGTTTTTGAACAAAAATCAGCATTAATTGAAAACTTTCAAATGTGTTTTTTTTGTTCGTTTGTTTACATTGCTCTGCATTGAAAGAGTTCAGGCAGGAACTCTTACATTACAAGTTTAAAAGTAACATGGATTTATTTGCTTTTGATTGTTTCTAAGTTTTATGGGCAGCATTCAGACACGACAGGTTTATGTATTTCCTTTAGTCGATGAACAACGTGTTAAATAAATTACATTTAAGAAGAATTATATGGGTATGTTTTCTCCTGAAAGTGAACTATTATTTAATCTGTTTTTCATTAAGCAAAGATGTCAAATTCTGCCAAAACACGTTTCAGTGAAGTGTATATTCCCCCTCGCTTTTAAAACCTTTTTTTTAAGAAAGTATTCGAAAGATTCGAGATTTGTAAGATTCGTGGATTCGCAGAACCTTCCTTGGATTTGGATTCGGAAGATTCTGGATTCGTCCCATCTCGAATATACGAGGGGTGTTCAAGTCAAACCGAAACTTTTAATTTTTCGCAAAAGTAAACTTAACTTACAGGCGAGAAATTAGTTTTATTTTTTAACGTAATTTCCAGCTGCACTAATGCACTTGTCCCGGCGTTTCACGAGGGCTTGGATGCCAACAGCGTAGAAACCCTTACCGGCGCGTAGCAGCTATGATCGGACCGCATTCTTGACCTCGTCGTCGCAGCTGAAGTGGCGGCCCCCAAGGAACGCCTTCAGTTGCCCGAAGACATGGAAATCGCTGGGGGCGAGGTCTGGATTGTAAGGGGGACGTGGCAGCAACTCCCAGCCAAATTCCTGTAACGTGTGTGTCGTGAGATGCGCGGTATGCGGGCGTGCATTGTCCTGTAAGAGGAGGACTCCTTTGGTGATGAGGCCCGGCCGCTTTTGCTTCAGCGCCTTATGCACATCCCAGAGAACCTGGTAGTAATATGCACTATTGATGGTGGTACCACTGTGCAGAAAATCAACATGAACAACGCCAGCCTTGTCCCAGAAAACCGTGGCCATGACCTTACCCGCAGACGGGGTGCTTCGGAACTTCTTGGGAGCTGGAGAGCCCTGATGCTTCCACTGTTTTGACGCGCGTTTAGACTCAGGAGTGAAATGGTGCACCCACGTTTCATCGCACGTGATGATCCGATCAAGGGACGCCTGTCCTTCAGTGTCGAAACGGTACCTTAGCTCTTGGGAGATTTCCAGTCTTCTCTGCCGGTCAAACACGGAGAGCTGCCTCGGGGCCCAACGAGCACTAACTTTCCGAAGCTGGAGGTGTTCATGAATGATAGTGTTCAACGTTTCCACAGAAAGGTCCGTCTTTCGAGCCAGTTCGAGACATGTTATCCGTCTGTCCTTGAGGATCAGGCGCTCCACAAGTTGGATGTTCTCAGGAGCTCTGACATTGGGCTCTGAGCCGCCCCGGCCCGTATCGTCCTGCGCTGACGTACGGCCGTCTCGGAACTGTTTGCACCACTCAAACGCTTTGCTGCGGCTACGTATATCGTGGCCATACTGAGCCTGAAGTCTTCTGTGAATTTCAGATGACTTTACGCCTTCATTCACGAGAAACTTGATGACAATTCGCTGTTCGATGTGCGAGCTCACCTCGTTGTCGCCCATCTTGTCCGGCACGTGTCTTCTGTTTTGCACAAACTTTGGACCACCACGTAGTGAACGCGGAGGCCTGTCGCGTGTGAAAATGACGAAAAAGAAGTAGCGTGAGCCATTTCTACACCCAGGAGACAGAAAGTCCTGGTTTTACTTGAACGCCCCTCGTATACAGATTACATTCAAAATAACGTGATTTGTTCGCAACACAGAATTGTTCCACCTTCTGGGTTTTCGTGTCAAGATATAATTTGGAATTACCGAGGAAACGAGTTTTGAGTTTTCCCAGCAGTAGCTCTCGGAAACCCGTAAACACTGCGTAATGAAGTCGCATATGGGTAGACTACACGGCTACGGCCGTGGCTACAACCAATAAAATCCGACGCCAAGGTCGTGTTAATGCCAGAGCATCAAACCGAACGGGAACCGGAACCGAAAACCAGAAAGAACTGTTATTTTTGCCGGAACCGAAAACCGGAAACAACCGTTATTTTTTGCCGGAACCGAAAATCGGAAAGAACCGTTATTTTTTGCCGGAACCAAACCTGAAGCGAATCGAAAAGGCCGCCGCCATCTTGGAGCTGAACCGGAACCGAACCGATTTAGAAAATTTGGGTTACCTTTTCAAAACCGGTTTCAAAGAATCGAGAGTTGGAGACTGACCGTTTTTCATCTTGCCTACCTCAAAGGGGTTGAGAAACCTCACGGATAGAACGTTGTCTCTGGCAGGGTCTGTACGCCTCACTTCACGCACTTCGTACACAGAGTCCCACCTCCCACATCCTATTATTTTTTATGCTACCGAGTTTTAAAAATCTCCCGTTTCCGAGGTCCCCGCCGACCGTGGCGCCAAGCGGTGCCGGGCAGCTCCATGAAGTAGGCGGGAAGTGACGCTTTGGCCGGTTGCTCTATGGTTCTACGTCATATCGCTTCCGCTCATTTCACTTCGCCGCGCCGCGTCCCAGCGCTCGCAGCGTCTCTGGGCTGGGTAGGGTCGTGCTCGAGGAACGTTCCCACTTTAAGGGGATCACTTAACACCTCCAAAGTGACTTCCGATGCACGTTCCCGGGTGCACCCTGCGCTCCCCTTCTTCGGAGACGGAGAACGCTGGGGAAGAGAGGGGCCAGTTCCGGAACGTGACGCATGTTCCGGTGTACTGACTTTCGAAATGGCGCAAGCGTTGCAACCGCCCATGCTCTTTGTGTTTCCGGAATCATCGGATGTTGGCGGTAAATAGTGATACGATTACAGAGGACTGCTATGGTCTACTGCTGTTTACTTAAAAGCAGACGACAGAAGAAAGCTCGGTAGGTGGCGCGCGCTCAGCGGCTTTGGCGCTCGGCTTCCGGATAGCCTCACAAACACCATTAAGTAGAGACACTAAGGGTACGTTCCCCTGCGAACCCGGGATACGGCGCTCGGGAGCCTTCCTAACGCGCCCTCTGTCTACAGGGGCGTCGTCATGAGGACGGGAATTACGCACTTCCGTTGCGCGCTCGGTGCTACGTCATACCGAGATCGAGCGAGGAGGAGGCGAGCCAAGAGTGAAGAAATCTGCTCATATGCAAAGTGCCATAGATACCATTAGATGCCACACTCCCTTATCTGACAGAGATATATAGACGTCGTACTGATTCAAGACTGCCCCAGCCTCGTTATTCTTTCGGCTTCCATGCACTATCTCACTCGTGGTTTTAATTTCACCTTCTTCAGATAATTGTGCCATCGCTCAGGATCGGATCAAAGCCACACTCCCAACAATGGATGCCTAAGCAACTTACCCGATTGTCTGTGGCACTGCGCTTATGTTATCGCGCAACTTTGGCACAGCACAACTATCGGGAGAAGCAGACATAAAACCGCGAGGAAGATAGTGGAATCCCAACGAATAATGAGGCTATGGAAGTCTTATATCAGTACAACATCTGTTTATCTGTCAGTGTGGTATCTCTATCAGTGTGGTAGCTCTGAATGTTAGGACAGGAATACAGTGGAGGAGTGTCGCAATAACTTGATCTTGTGTTCAGTAACAGTTGTTGGAAGTAAGCGCCTGTGTGTATGTCTGTCTGTCTTTCCGCCCTGTGTCCGTATACCGTTTTGCGCTTCGAACTATATTATGAGGAGTATAGTATTATGCAGTACCAGCAAGCCCGATCGTCAACCCTCGAAATTCCGCACAGGGCACTTTATTGGTGTTGTATCCGGCGAATGAGATATGGGGGGTGGGGGGGATATATTTATTAGACAAAAAAAAAGTATAATGTAAATGATCAGTTTACCTGCCTTGATAATGTATGCGGGAAAACTCGACATACAAGCTCTTTATAAGCACCTGCAGCCCTTTTCTGATTAGTAAAAAATAGTCCTGCACATCACATGGACAACGCCAACTGAATATCTAAGTTTAGTTGGCCACATATTGGCTGTGTGAGTCGTATGTGACTTTCTTTTAGCACTGCTCAGAAATATTTCGCTTATTGAGCGCTTCCGTTGACGTATATCGCGAAATGAGTTCTAAGGTACAATCCCCTGACGTACGAAGCTACGGCAATATGCCTAGACTTGTTTATCTCTCTCTACCCTAGCCGATCAGCGGAGACGTAGACGGAATGGCCGCACCAATAGCGCGCCACAATGCCTACAAGAGCTACGAGCGCATAACCAACGCTACCTTAAGTAAACAAAGCCTGATCACTTTGTGGAGGTAGGTGTGATGTAACTGCTTGCCGTAGTCGGCGTCGCAAGGCGGGCAACGTCACAACTAACGATTTCTTATGCGACGTGACGTGGTCATTCAAGAGACTGTAGTTAGTTAGTTAGGAAATTAGTAAAATAAGATAACCTTAAAGCTTTCAGCAACTCACCATAGGTGCTACCTGCTCCATTGCAAAAGCTGTATTGCTATTGCATACTCTGAATCACAGCGGGATCGCTCACATACTCACGAGCACTCAAACAATACAGTGGGAAAGCAAAATAGCACACTACAGATCTACAAAATACGGTGTCGGCAGTTCACACTAAAAGGATGTTCGCACTTATTGTTCACAATGCAGTTGTGAGACCACTCACTCAGGAAGGCTACCAGCTGACTGATTGCCTTCTGTTGATTGCGCGGAGTGTCCCAAGGACCCAATAAATGAGTCAGCTCCACGGGGCGGTCAGTCATGCATAAAATGCCGGCAAGGAGTGACTGTCTCTCTGAACTGAAGTGGCGGCACTCCAGCAAGACGTGACCCCCATGGTCCACCACATCACGCTCGCGGCACAGCGGAGACTCAACCAGACCCATCCTGTGCAGGGCAGAACGAGACGCCAGCTCGAAGACGATGAATAAGAGTCTCAGCAAATCGGGGTACGCCGCGAGGCATGAAAGACCTTGGGTTAGGGTCCATCTGTCGCAGAACATCCAGGTTATGGCCACTGTCTGCAAACCACAGTCGACGAGAAACGTCGTACGTGACGCTGCGTAGTCGTCGGCAGGCGTCGTGCGCTGTGAACGGAATAGCACGACATCGGCGCATACTATGTGCCTCTGTAGCGAGACAGTCAGCCTTTTCATTACCAGGGATACCGCATTGGCTGGGTACCCACCGGAACTTACCTTGTGACCGTCCTGAACAACAGCGTCGTGAACAAGAAGGGCGTCATACGCCATCGAAGCGCACGATGAGTATGGCGCGTAGCGCAGATAGAGCGATTTTGCTGTCGTAGTACACGACCCAACGATTGTGATTTGCTGTCTTAATGTATCGAAGAGCTTGGGTAATGGCGTGAATCTCCACAGCAGCAGATGATGACACGTGGGATAGGCGATAATGCCTTTCAACGCCTCTCTCTGGTGCCACAAAGGCGGACGAAGAAGTGTCCGATGCACATGACCCATTCGTGTAGACATGACAGTGGCAGCTGTGGACCCCTGCCATCATCCCCAGGACTCGCTGTTTGATGACATCCGCATTGGCGACTTGCTTATTTGGACATTCATGCACAGTGAGGGATACAACTGGGTCTCGCAATATCCATGGCGCAGTCATTGGGGGTGCACGCGGTTCAAAATTTGTGGGTAGCTGTCTACGTGTTCGGCGACGAGCGGGTGAAACTTATAGCGGCACCGGCCACTAAGCTTCCGGACTAGTGGATGTTTTTCATGACGAGTCAGCAGGTGCAGGTAATGGCGCGGTGTCTCTTGTACCCTGAGGGCTTGTACAGGCGGTTCATTTCCTTCCAACAATGTGCAACAGTCTGAAGCTGCTCGAGGTAGACCCAGCAGTACGTAGGCTTCTGGCTAGTGTTCTCTGCAGCTTGAGTTCCGATGCGGCCGAGAGCCCATGGAGAACGAGAAGAGAATAGAGTACCGTCTGCGTCACCAGAGATCTGTAAAGCTTCAGGAGAGACTGACAGGAACTACCCCATCTCATGCCATCCAAGGAGCCCAGAATGGTGCGATAAGCATTGGCTTTTGTGGCGATCCTTTTTTCTGATTCTTTTTTCTGCGGTGACCAAGTAAAACCAGCGTCGACAGTCACACACAGAAAACGATGTTGCTTGACTGTGTTCAGGACAGAGTCTCCCAGGCGTAAGGAGAATCTCGTCATGCGTTTGCGCGTGAAAGGTAGGACGACGATCTTCTCTGGCAAGGTATCCATACCTCTTTCTGACAAGAATCTCACTACAGTGTCCAGAACTTTCTGCAGGCGCTGCTGTATTTGAGGCCGCGAGTTGCCCGACATCCCGATGCAAACGTCGTCTGCATATGAGAAATATGAAATATGTTAAATAGCACCGGGCTGAGCCAAGGCCACCTATAGATACAGAAGGCATGCGTATTGCTCCCTCTTACTCCTTCGCTAGCTACGTGGACATATAAAGTGAGATTTTGTCTGCTCCTGCGAATCGCCGTTCTGCGAATTTAAGAACTCGGAAATGATTGCAGCTAACTTGGAACCTGTAGACAAAAAGTGCAACAGGCTTTCCGGAAAATCGGTCATGAGACTGTCTTGCGCTTTGTATTAAAGTTTTCCCATTCAGTAGGCAGGGACGTTCAATCACTACTCGCAGACGACGATGGTTCGTCTCCATGGCTACGACCGCTGAAAGCTCGTTCGTGATTGGCTACCGCTGTTGAAAACACGGTTCCTCCAGGAGGCTAATGGGCCAAAGCGCTACAAGTGCGTACTACATCCCTTCAATGAACGTGGCCTGGCAAGGGAAATCATCTCGTTCCTATCTCATCTACGACGGTCGAACTCCTGGCCTTGTTACACGCAGCTGCTGCGGTCCAAACCATTGGAATTGTTAAGGTCGTTTCACTTACGGAGTCCACAAGTGCCCTCTGTAACGTGATGAACCCCATGTGCGGTAGCGTCCTAGCCCGCTGTATGAGGAAGTCGTGTGCCCAGCATGAGCTTAAGCGGAGGTGATCTTACTCTTCAGTGGATCCCGTCTCATGTCGGCATCAGAGGCAACGAGCGAGCGGACCAGTTAGCATCCTCAGCACACCTTAACTGCAGCCCATCCTTACCAGTTCCGGCCGACACCGACAGGCACATTGCCGTCAAACAGCTACTTGAAGTGCGTCATCCTGGCATACAGGACACCATGCAGAATAATCGACCCTCTCTTCCGACGAAAGACCTTCCCCGAGTCATGCAGACAATGCTCCATCGGTTACGTAGGGGTCTGCGTTCACGAACTCGCAACTGTTCAAGATCGGCTCCAAGAAGGGTTGCAGTTGCGGTCACTGTCATCGTCCGGAGACTATCGAACATATCCTGACAGAATGCCGCGCATACCATACTACGCGGGAAACTCACCTTCCCCAACCCAGGCCTGGCATACTGACGAACGTCCTCTTCCCCGAAGGTTCTTATGCGGAACGACTTACAAAAACTCGCAACCTCGTCCGTTTTCGTCAAGAAACGGGCCTCGCGGTAAGATCACTCTACCATGCACTGTGCACTTCTGTCCCATGAGTATCGGTCACCATGCCTATGCCTCACTTTGAAATCGTCAACTCTCTTCTCCCCCTTTTTTTTTTTTTTACTACAATCGTGACGATGCTTACTTCAGTGCGGCCAACAACGGTAAGCTACTTCGACTCCCCCCAGGAAGCTAACTCGTAGTTGTTACGTCACGTCGACGAGTAAGCAAGATTTCTCTACCTAGGTGGTGTTGGCTGAGCACGCTGCCATGCGGTATGGCAGTGGTCATGGTGTGCTTTTGGCACACCCCATCTTCTGTGCGCACGAAGATGCTCCTGCCGGACAGAAAGTGACCTAACCAGGCTATCATTCGTCCCACGACGCCTCTCTATCGCAATGCAGAAATAACGTGCGGGTGGCTTACGGGGTCAAATGCCCTATTGATGTCAAGAAACACACCAACTGTTATGCGGCGGAGTGTGCGCTCGTGGTCGATGTAGGTGGTAAGGTTCCATCCGGGAGCGCCGGAATCCTGAGATGGATTATGTCAGACTGTGGTGTGACTCGAGCCATCACGTCAGAAGATGAAGAATCATGCGTTCTATGACTTTGCATATATGCAACTGGTTAGGCTGTCTGGTCTGAAGGATGTCATATCCTTTGAGGTTTTCCTGGTTTCAGCAACGGAATGACAATGGCCTCCTACGATTCGGGAACCTTCCCAAAGCACCATGAGTTATCGAAGATAGACAACAAGTAACGGATACCTTTCTGGCTCAGGTTCTTTCGCATGGTATAGGAAATGGAGTCGGGTCGCGCCGAAGTGCGATTTTGCGAGCGGCGAAGGGCGGATCGTAATTCTACCATAGTGAATTTCCGATCGAGGACTTCCGATGCAGCGCGGTTCATGGCCAATATCTTGAACGGAGCTCTGGTGCTGGCTGGAATTGGAGCCCTCGGACGACCTTCCATATACGAGTTGCTGGCGTGAACGGCGTGAAGGTGTCGCAGAAGTTCCGCCATCGCCGGTGATCTAATCGGATCAGGTGTCGTCTTGCGACTGCATGTGTTTTGCGAGCATCCAATATGTCGTCCAGTAGGCCTGAGCGTCGCGCCATTCTCTCGACTCGTCTTCTCAGCTGGAGAAGTCGTTGAAACTCTGGATCCACTGTATGATGGCCTTGCAGCCGGAACGGCAGCCCTCGTTGGGGATCGGTCATAGCAGCTGCGAACGGATTGAGCTAAGCTCTCAGCCCCCTGGTGTCAGTTCTGGCGCTACCCATTGAAGTCAACGCTCAATATGAAATGTGTGGGAAGTCCGAAGAATATCTCTCGCAGCATACTCTCAGGAATTGTGGTGGCTGGAGGTAGGTAAACGCTGACAATAGTCAATGTCTTAGTACTGCTGAGCCGTGCCTTGCAGCCGGCCTCGGTAGCTCATTTGGTAACGTGTTGGCTTGCTGATCTCAAGATCATGGGTTCTATCCCTGCCGAGGACGGTATCAATGTGGGGGAGGTAAACATTGCTTCCAGCACCGTGTGTCGGAGATTTCCGGCGCAAGTTCAAAAGCACCCCAGGTGGTCGAAATTATTCACAGTCCTACCCTGCGACACATGCAACATGTCGCCACACTCGGCAGACAAACCGTACGTGTAACATCACGGCACCATTCGTACCTTGCACTGCACAAACTCAGAGGAGTCAGTTTGTGAATTCTGGACGAGTATCGCAGGAAGATCTTGCCTCACGCAAAGCATGGCGCGGCTCGGGCCTGCAGGCCGATGGGAGTTGTATGTAACGTACTGTGAAACACGAAAAGTTGACTGTACTTTAGCTTCACTGCTTACTAGAACTAGAAACTGGTACTTGTACAGTAGGTCACTCATCTTGCTACACAAGCCCCCTAGCGTTCCATTGCACAATCGTACTCGATCTGTACAGGTTATTCATGGTGGTACGATGTGTTCCTGAAGGAGGCAGAGCTCTTCAATACAGACTCCATGGCCAGAAACGCATATACCTGTGGAAGTCCTCGAGAAGCTAGAGACACAGCGATGATAGCACGGACAGCAATGAGGAACATGTTGCACAAGAGGTACGGGGTTCCTTGCGAGTCATAGCTCAGTGGGAGCGACACAGGAGCTCAAAATTTCTGAATAAGGCATACGGGACTGGTTCAGGTTAGCGGTGTTCCTTGGATTAGGTGTAGGCCGCGTTGCAGTTGTAGGCCGGGTAGGCCCGCACTGCCTCTGCGGATTACGCGGGTATACCCGCAATACACGCAGGCGCAAAACCAACCCGTCGGATTTTGGTGTATGACCCGATTCATTGCGAACATTTGACCTAAAATACTTTCCAAGACGTTCCATATCCAATTCATCATCTCAAAATAAAGTTGTGGTTGTTTGCCACATATGGTAACTTTTGCTCTATTTCGACACCACGACTGGTACTCTTCGCCATGCCTTCATGCTTCAACCCTGCCTGCAGTCGCCACAGCTTACACGTTGGAACATTATCCCCCGCATCAATAAATCATTTCGTGCTGTGACGATCATGTGGCGTAACTGAAACATGCGTACGCATTGGGCTGCAGGTATATACGCGGGTATGCGGATAGCGTCGGGATGTGCGGGTGCGGATGCGGGTTGAGTCAATGACATTGCTGCGGATGCGGGTCGCGCCCCCGCGGTTGCGGGTACGAATTTTCATACCCGCACTCATCTCTAAACATAATGCTCGCTTTGGGAAAGAGAAGAGTGTATATGATTGTCGCGCGATAATCCATGTATTGTCCACCAGGACCTCCCGAGGATGTCAAGGTGACCTCGAGGCCGTCAACCTTGATGAGCTACTTGCAAGAGAAAGGAACATTTCACCCGCACATGATAGATGGCGTCGTGCGCTAAAGTGCGTCAATGGCTCTGAAGTGCGCGCGCGCGCAGCTACCATGGCGCAGAAACAAGATGGCGGATGCTCGCTCTTGGAACTCAGTGTCGATACTCTGAAGCGAAGCTTATTTAGTGAAGCTAGCGCTGGCCACAAGCAGGTTGTCGATGTATGCAAAGACGAAGGGAAGACCGCGAGTCACAGTCTATAAACCGCTGAAAGGTCTGAGTCGCATTCCGGAAGCCAAAAGGCATACGCGGGAACTCAAACAGGCCGAATGGTGTCGTAATGGCGGCTTTCTTGATGTCCTCAGGGGCGACGGGAATTTGGTGGCATGCCTTCAATAAGTCAATTTTGCTGAAGGTGGTGGCGCCATCAAGGTTGACGTTGAAGTCCTGCAGACGCGGTAGCGGATACCGATCAGGAACTGTGACCAGGTTGAAAGCGCGATAGTTTCCGCAGCGTCGCCAGTCTTCGGTTTTCTTGTGTACCATGTCCAGGGCGGAAGACCAATTGCTGGAGGGGAGCCTAGCAATACCGATTGCGGGCATGTGTTCGAACTCCGCCCGAGCGATCTTCAGCTTCTCAGGGCCCAGTCGACGAGCCCGAGCGAACACTGGTAGTCCGGTGGTCTCAATATGATGGATTACATCATGGGCTACAGGACGTTTCCAGTCGGGTGGTTGAGTAAGACTTGGAAACTCCTGGGGGACGGCAGCATAGGGAGGAAGCATGGGGGGCAGCGTTATAGCGGCGACAGAGATTGTCGGGAATGCCGCAGCAAGAAGTGACACGCTGAGACTGGTCGAGGTATCGAGAAGCCGCTTGCGTGATAGATCGACAGTGCGGTGGAAACGCTGCAGGAAATCTGCTCCCAAAATGGCTTGCGTGACACCGGCTACGAGGAAGAGCCTGGGAAAACTTCACCGTAAGCCAAGCTTAAGGTCAAGAACTTGCTGGCGATAGACTGGAATGACCGTGTGGTTGAGCGTCGTGAGATGAAAGATAGGCGACGTTCGGCGATTACAGGCAGTGGCAGGTAGAACGCTGACTTCGGCACCCGTGTTGACCAGAAAGCGCATCTTGCTGATGCGGTCGGTGATGTAGAAGAGGGGACTAGTTCTGGACGTTGTAACGGGGGTGCTGTTGGTCGCCCTCAGCGCGCCCCGGGCAGGTTTCCCGACCACCCACAAGGCCGTGTACGTCGCTCAGCACGGTCGGCAAAGCGATCATGATACCAGCACAGGGGTGCACAAGAGGGGTAGCCGGATGCTGGAGAACGTGAACGGCGACGAGCTCGGTAGGAACGGCTTCGGGAACGGCGGCGGCGAGGGAAGGTGTGCGTCTGAATCTTCCTGGAGCGGGAGAGAGTGCCGCTACACATTGGCGGAGGTCGGAGACGTCCTGGGAGAGGGTACCCAGGCGGGCGGCAATCGGATCTTGGGGCGCGGTGTCGGAAGGCAGGCGAGGCGTACAGCGTGAAGGAGCTTCAACAAAAAAAAAAAAAAAAAGCAACGCCAGGGCCAACAACCTCAATGATTTTGTCAGCCTGCTGCGCCAGATCTTGAAGAGTCAGGCTTGAGGTCGGGACCAAGACCATCTGCACCTGGGTTGGAAGCCGCTGGAGGAACAGCTCCCGGAGGACATGCCATCGAACCCTTGCGCGCGGTACCCAAGCAAAGCTTCCATTGACCGCAGCAGCTGGGACGGGCGGCGACCTCTGAGTTCTTCAGCAGTAGGCAATTGCTGGAGACACATGCTCTCGGACATGGAGGTACGCTCAATGATCGCCCACTTGAGCCCTGCGTAAAGATCTTCTGCAGGAGGAGATTGAACATCGGACACCTCCATAGCGATGTCCGGCGGGAGACCTGCAACGATGTGGGGGTACATGGTCAGCTGAGATTAGATGCCGGCCAGTTGGAACTGAGTCTCCGCTAGACTAAACCACATGTTTGGGTTGCGTGGCCAAAATGGAGGGAGTCGGACGGTAACATGGCCCGTGGAGTACTGCTGTTGATGCGGTGGCAGGGAGGTACGTCGCTTGCCTGCCTGTCGCCGAGTATCTTGAACTCTCGCCGACGACCACGCGCAATGTCGCGCTGATCGTCATCGTCGTTGACGTCTGCTGCTACACACCTATCGCCCTAATGCATCGTGTCCACGTGAGCCCGCGGTCAATTGTGATGCCAAGATGGCGGACGTGGGAGACAAGCTGCAGGCAGAGCCCTCCACATATATCGGGTATTTGTGGGAAGGGTGGCGCGAAAACGCCATAGCTACTTTCTTACTTGGCGAGATGGAGAGCGTGCTGCAAACGACACTGGAGAACATCGCGGCACATATCGGTATGATAATGTAGTTGAGAGTTAGCAGTTGTCCCGTTTGTTGTCCTGTTTGTCTCGTTGTTTGTCTTTTTGTGCTGCTGCTTTATGTCATGCCTATAGCTTCATGTTCTGCTTGCCGTGTAGCATAGACAATATGCCCAAGATTGTTTGAATAATGACAAGTAGGGAATTTCTTGGTACCCTGGAACGTTCATGAAAATGCGTTATCTGCCTGTGAGCACCTCATACTTCCCACTTACCGTCTCATAATTTACAATGAACAGGGCAAACAATAGCCTTAAACACCAGAGAACGTGGTGCCCGTTTCAAGCATTTGTGTTGCACCTTCGCGCTCCACCCAAAGAAACCTGACCTTGGCAATGTCGTTGTTTAACCGATTTCCACAACATTTTACATAAACATCAGGCACAGTGAGGCTAAATTTCACATTTGAAAACGGGATCAGGTGTCGCTTTATTTTGTCGACGACGCAACATGGAAGTGTGTACAGTTACTTAACACATAAAAGCCCGAGAATAATGAAACATTAAGAAGGCTGTGCCTAAATGCCTCGGTAAAGGGTGTTTAACAAGATCGCGGACGAAACAAGCTTCAGATGTACCCCCTTGGTACTTGGTACATAATAACTGGCATCTTTGTTTAACGGGCACTTCGATGCATCTTTATCATTACACGTGTCATGAATTACAAGTACTTATCTTTTCTAGCTCGTTGTGTTGCTCTCAAGGTTTAGTCCGCATACCATTTCTGGAGCGTTCGTTCTATCGATGTTACTAGACAGTCACACTATACCATACAGCCAACTTCGGTGACAACTCCCGGAACCGCAATGGAACTCTTATCTCACGACCCGTGACGAGATAAGGATACACTGGACTGTCCATCTACAAACTAACTCAGCAACTGTTAACTCAGAGCTTGGGGTATGTGGTTAATTTTAACAATAATCTGAGCGTGGTTGCATGAGGTTTTGGATGAGCATATTTTGTAGATTCGCAGCCGTTTAAACCCTCTGCATTTTACCGTGATAGAGGGTGCTGTGCACGGAAATGTCTTACTTCAGACGCAATGTGGGAGTGTATAGACTTTCACTTAGTGACGTAAAGACAACAATTTCTTTAAAGAACAAGACAGTCTTGTGCGCACACAAATGTAAGAAGACGAGAAGAAAACGTGTGCGAGGAACCTTTCATTTGATAGTCGCGAGGATTTTTTCATTTTAATCCATAATTTTCGTTTTATTTTGATATTTATTGTTATTTTGTTTGTGTCAGCATCACAGAGAAAGTCTTATATCAGGTACATTGCCGACTTTCTTTCAGGACCTTCAAGCGAATTTCGGAGCATCCACGCACAAGCAAACTACTCTGATACATGTGCGATCGACTGGGGCTGTGTGTTGGCAGTAGAATTACGACTGTAGCAGTTAACTAAAAGGGTGACGTATCCTTTAGCAACACCTAGCGAAATGGAACTGGAAGCACGTCGTCATATCCCTGCACGCAACATGCAAACGACTTGTATCCACGTGGTAATCAGTTTCTGAACACTTTTCTTTTTTTTTTTTTCTGTCGAAGTCTCAGGTAGCAACAATAGTAAAATGGCGGCATGTCCAGTTTCTTGCACGGTGGGAGCGAAGTCCATCAATTTCTTTCCCGTTTAATCTCTTTTGCTCTAGTTTGCTTCTTAGATCTACGTTGTTTCTTTCCGCGTATTTTGTTTATTGTGCAAGGAAGCCGCCACACGCTTAGAAGCTGCAGCAGAGGGAGCAAAAGACTTGCCTTGTTCATTAAAGAAATGTGCCCCGTAGCTGTCTGCGATTGGAACAACATCGACGATCCATTTCCTGACGCACAGTGTCACACAATGACCACGCACTGCATTACTTACGTCGTTTCATCCACAGCGTTTTCTGAGTTGTGCGATAAGGGCAGATTCTCAAGTCAGTCCTGTACTCGGTTTTGCGGTTGCCTCCTTCCTACGTAGCACGGATGGAGATTGTATCTTGTCCCATTTGGCACCAAGGAATGCTACTACTAGCAATATTTTTACACGTCCTGAAATTACTAATGCAGAGCAAGACGATAGAAAATGTTGTGCACTGATTCGTGAACGCTGGTCAACTAAATTAGACTAATATATTTGTTGGCACATCGGACTTTATCGCACAATTCAGCAAACACTCACTCCAGGTAATAACGGGGAGATTTAGTCGACCGAAAGCATTTTACGGAAACGACACAATAAGGGAAACTATTAATTCAAGGACAAGCGCGACGTGATGTTATCCACTTCAAAGGAATCAAGATGGTCCGTCATGTTGTCGGGACCGTTATCGTGAACACCTTCCGATCGGCTAGAACTCCCTATAAAATCGCTATCCAACGATCTTCCTCAGTGACATTCAAACGTTATATGCATTATTACACGTTCCCACACATGTGCAAAAAACTGCTGTAATTGTCGCTTTGTTGTCGAGCTTGGCTGCCAAGCACAGGAACTTAGAATGCAGCGATGGTGAAAAAATGAAGTAGAAAAATATTGTTCCGTTGTTCCACTAATATGAAAGCATGGCTTATCTATGTGTATGTGGTTGAAAGTGGAAGCGAGATCTTCGTTCAAGGGAAAACCACTTCTTCTGGGAGTCCACGGGGTTGACGAGTTCCCGTTCATCGCTGGTAGGGCAGGAGGTCCGTCAATGCGCGTCTTAAAACTGCGTGTTTCGCATGCGAACGTTACGAGGAACGTTTTTGTACGGAATCTCAATTTGCCAATATAACTGCCGGTGGTAATTCAACAGAAGGAGGCGATTGGAGGAAACGTGCCACATAGGGGCGTCCCAATAGTGATTTTCACTTACAAGTGTATTTTCAATGTTAGTGCACTCCTTCGAAATATTAGTTAGTGATTTCTTGATTTTAGGTAGTTGTAAAGGCAATACGCTCTCCTTCATTTTCAAAGGCACAAGTGTCCTCACGGCTGACTATTTTTTTTATCGTTGCCCTACCGCAACCACCTATGAATCCTAGTGATTTGGAAGCCACTAATCACAACGACCGCCTGCGACTAATTTGATGAAATTTCTGAGAGGGGTTCTTTTGGACGCCATAAAAGCCAGGGAACGGACGATACAGAGCTCTTTCATCGTATCGATCAATCAATCAAAATTACTGATTGAAATTGAAATTAGTAATTAAAAAAAATTGTTTGTAATGAATAACGTATTTTGATTCGCCACACAATTGGTACACAATTAGTGACATGTGAAGCATGACTGAAGGTTCTGTTCTGCAATATTATCTGCACGAGCCTTTGCACTATTCCTTATTCCGCATCCTTAGCAATGGATAGGAGCTTTTGACGTCATTGACCCTCTGAAGAAGTGATACTCTCTTAAAAAGTACCCGCTACAGGCGGAACTCGAATATGTTGCCGCATATATTGCGACATACACTCTCAATCAGTTCTGGACTCAAATATCGTCAGCCTCACGAAGGGGTACAAGCAGAAAACACGTCCAAGACAGTACTTTTTTCCCATATTCATCCAGTTCGAAACCATCGCTGAAAAAATGCAGTTTCCTTGTGCTCACGTCGTAGATTCACTCAATTAGTCAGTGGTACGTTCACTTTTTTTTTTTCTTGCAGTAGAAAGCGGCACTTAGAACAGCATTGTCCACACGCACTCGCACAGAAGGAAAGGGGGAATGACACACACACGCACACATATCACGTGGCTCAGCCGAGCTGCGAAAACTTTCGAGGGTCGCACTGCTAGCCGGACTTCTTCAAAGGGAGCAGGGAAGGGGGGGGGGGGGGCGTATCTAAAAAAATTTTACGATGAAACATGTATTCCTGCATACATACCGCGGATTTGAGCGGGGACCGACCGCGGCCACCTGGAACCCTGCACGTGCGTTGTCTTAACATAATATTTGCCTGTGAACTATAATTGGTAAAGAGGTCAAATTCTCAGTTCGAACGAAAGCATCATGTTGACCAAGTCGTCGTCTTCTTATTTTCCTTTTTTTTTTTTGTGTATGCTTTTACACAAGGGCAAAAAATGGCAACATTTTTGTGTCCTCTCATTTCGTCTCCTTTCGGTTATTTATGCGTGATAGTAGTTGTCCAAGCTTATCTTCCGTCGTGGATTATGTTCAAAGTAAAGCCTCTGTATTTTCCTCTGGGTGAAAACAGGAGGAACTTCTCTGTGTGTGAAACATTTTGCCAGTATCCCAATTTTGAATATAGCACATCTGTTATCACTTCCTGTGTACTACAAGAAAAGAGGAGAGAAAGCAAACTAATAATGCCGATAGTAGATATTTATTAAATAATGTGGGTTGTTCGTAATGAGTAATAAGCTGACCACAAAGTTTACATTACTCTCGAGGAAAACAACGAGGTTTGCTGCACGAAATTAGTCGCAATGATAGTCGACTGGAATGAAACGCAACCGCCACTCACGGTGCTCACGTTCGTCAATTCTATTATTTTTACTTCTTTCAAGACCGTGGAACGCTGGTCTCACGATGTGCACTATATGCGTTTCCTCGCTGAGATTGGTTTGTATACTCATGTCCCCCGCGTTGACCCCGCTATATTTGTTCTGCCAGAAGCTCTTCTGGATATTTTTTTGTCCCGCCCGCTTCCGGGGTAATCGATCGGGGAGCGTGTGTATCTCTTGCCCTCTTGTACGCCGACGTGAGAGCAACTGAATTAGTTCGGCGCGGCGCTACGGCAGCTCCTGACAAAATGCACGCGCAGATATGAAGAGCAATATTAATCTCCTTTCCCAATTCACTCCAAAAAACAAGTTTCTCTTTTCGTGCCATTCACGTGTAAACCTTCTCTGTGTTGGGTGTTCATGTGCATTCATTCCTGCTGCATCATTAGCATGGCGACTCTTTTGTACGAACCTCTTTTGTCTTGTCGAGTTTGGTTTATGGAATATACATATATCCCAGGCATGACTTTAATTGAACTTACTGCTGCTTACGTGTGCTTCCTGGCAATGGTCTATAATCGGGGTTTTCCACTCTTGCAGGGATCATGAGTAAAATATCCTTGGTCAAGCTGTGGCTCATCGGATTCATCAATGAGACAAAATAAATTTTACGCGAATGCTCATGCGAAATGTCATGTAGAATACGGAAGGGCACAGTTTCCTTGTTAGGAACAGAATGAGGCCCCCTTCGCTCGCGTCTTTATTGTCTCCCGTGGCACCCTACATGTCATACCTCGATACCTGTTAAAACTCGCTAGGAATTCCTTCTTTCTCAAATCTAGAACGCAAAATCTTCGGAGCTCTCTAGGGACTGAGGAAACTCGACACTTCGAAATAGTCATCGAATCAAATTTGTCAGACTTTTGGCGATAGCGGTCGAATTCATATGTTAACATAACTTTCTTCCTATTAAAGCGACGATTACACAGCTACGCATTTTTGTAATTTTATAACTAGCGTTGTGTTTGAGTTGACTTGATTATAGAAAAAGAAAACAAACAAACATATAACATAGGAACAGAAACAAATTTTCGTTCCATTGTTTTACCATTTCATGCAGAAATGATGCTGGATATGTCAAGTCTTGATGATTAACGACTGATAGCCAATTATTGATTTGGATATCATTGTTTGGGATGCGTTTTGTGCCCGTACCGATGCATGACGTCTACTCAAGAACTGCACTTTCATCGCTGTACTCCGTCAATTTGTCAAATACTGCCGTATCAACGATCAATTTTTCTATCAGCATTTGGACATCAACACTAACCTACATAACCTGCCGAGACGCATCCCTCTAAAAACGTTGGCTGTACGCGAAACCGCAATGAGCACAGCGTGGACGAACTAAGGGCTCTGGGGCACGATCTCGGGGACAAGCGCCACACAAAGGTTCCAGGGAGCGGGGTCGAATTGAAGTCCGGAAGGCAGTGGACGCCTCGTCTCAGACCCAGCCTTTGCCGCCTGGGTTCCCAACTCCGGTACTCAGATACGTCCTCGAAGGCGGAGCGAAGGACAACGTCGTCTTCACGAAGTGACTAGTGGTTCCCGGTTGAGGTCCCAGGGCAGAGACGATGCCTGGGTTGGAAGCGATGACGGCTTTGGCCACGGCATGGTTGCTGTTCGATCGGTACGGAGCCACGGGTACGGGTGGTAGCGGTTCTGGCTCGGGAAGAGTTTTGGGGGTTTCTGTTTGACGTCCGAAGAACTTCACCACGACAAGCTACAGGGATAGAAGACGAGTTGGTTATTAGCAAGACTTAAATGTTGTCGATTGAATTTAAGTTGCGAGAAATATTCCCCAAGCCTGAATAAAGTGGCAAGACCGAGGCAGCGCAAGCACAGGCACAACAACGGCAATTATGTCATGTCGTTTGGAGGTATAGCACCACATTGATACACGGCATACAACTACCCGGGAATAATCCATATGGAAATATTGTTATACACATCATGAACGCCTGAACTGCAGCAATACTGATTTCCTTGACGCGAACACACCCACTGTCTGTTGGGGGGAGGTGAGGGGGGGGGGGGGTTGACTGCCATCCATTGCTGAAGACTGAGAAAAAAGGGTGTCTTCATCTGGTATGAAGAGTTACTAACAACTAAATGACGTCATCACGAAGCTTAACACGTTTCACCCCTCGCCTTGTGCATATCTTACCAAGTGAAGACCAAGAGCAGACTGTGCTCAGATTAGCATCTCCTGACCAAACGGGGGGGGGGGGATATGTTTATTAAGAAAAAAGGAAGGAAAGGTTAGCCAGGCAAAGAGCCGGCTGACCAAACGCTTATCTCATCTTCACCCACGTATAATAGCATAGTTTTTCCTGCTTCGTTTTTCGATAGTCTGAAGGCAACCATGATTTCTTTGCCCTCTCTCAATCGGCACACAAATCCAACACTGAAGTTTTCGACTTATTTAATGACACAAGCTGTCATGTAGCAGTCTACATTTCTTCAGGTGAAGAAATCGGAATCGCCGGAATCGCCGGAAATCGAAAAATGTAGACTGCTACATGAAAGCTTGTGTCATTAAATAAGTCGAAAACTTCAGTGTTTGATTTTTGTACCGTTTGTGCCTTCCATGGACGTCGACGAGACCCTTCATCTAATAAAAACAGCACTATTATTCAGAGAATCCCATCTGCTCGCAAGTCGAACATTGCGTGCTTGTCGGTTGTTATCTTAGCCATTAAAAGTGTCAGAGCACGGCTGATCCCACACCGTTGCAGGTGATATGTATCTCCACTCGAAAAAATATATAGCCTCGCGCATTCACGCCACATATGCAACCGCCACCTGACCATGGGGAGTCATCGCCAACACCCAAAAGCTTGTACATCTGCGTCATAATAGTCACAACTTAAGGGCTTCATCCATCTTTACGCACTGCAGGTTTAAGTCTGGCGGCGGTAATTAGGGCGCGGCGTAGCCCATCTGTCTTGCGTGTTTGGTACTCGTTTATAGAATGAGGTAAGACTAATGTGATGCGTACCAGAAAGATGAGTGCGGTGACCATAAGGAGAAGCACACCCCACCAGTTATCGAACACCCATCTTCTTAGTGAGACTATGGTCTCAGTAGATAGCAGGAGCTTTCTAAGCGTAGCCAAAGGTCCTGATGGGTCCACCTGAAACGGACAAATATGTTTAGTCCGAAGCAGGTAATGAGACGTAAAGTGTGTAAATGCATGTAGAACGAAATAAAGTGATATATCAGCATGGCCCTCGGTTCGACTAGAGCAAGTCTTCATACCAAAGTGTTCACCAAGGACAAAGTACTGCGACCTTGGCCGGTATTCCACCAGGTGCCTATACGGTCATCGATCATCTTCACTGCATGAACTGCAAGCGCCACAATGGATGTTTAAAAATAGTCATTGTGTTCGTACTTTTGTGCGAATCGCGTTCTGCACCAACAGCCATGAAACAAGCTGTATTCTGTGCGATGCGACCAACAGAAAGTAATCGGAAAAGAACGCACCCCAAAGGAGGGCATGTACTCCACGTCCTCGTCGTCGATTTATAACGTCACAAAGATGCCCCAATCGGAATGTTTGACTATTAGACGGACGGTGCTGAGGCTCTAATATAGTATACAGTGGACAAAACGTGGCGAAAACGAGGAAAGCTGCATTATGAGCTGACCTCTACAGCTGATTATATGTAGAGTTGCATATAAGAGTTGTATATATAGTAAAGTTGTATATAATTTTTACTACTCGTATTGAGTACTAATACTGATATTAAAGGCTTGGGATATACAGCACCTAAGCTCAGCTAAACAAATTATGATGAAGGTTCGAACAAGATAAAGGTGGGTACGTTTATCGGTACAATACAAATCGGAAGTAACCTCGATGTAGCCCGTTGTTCATTTGCTTTAGTGGCATTAAGTATTCACGCGAACCTTAGTCTTCTGTTCATGTCCTGTTACGTCTTTTCCGCTTTAGTCATCACTTGTTTAAATGTACTTCACCAACTCGCCCAAATTTCCACTGTTGTCGCCTTAGTAAAGAAGTTAATCCGGCACTATTTTCTATAATCAAACTCAAACTCAATCCGGCACTATTACGTTAATGCTCTTTTTTGCTACTCCATTTCAGGTGGTTCAAAGAAGACATACCTCCCGGCACTTTTGAAACACGTCGCAATAACCGTTGTAGTTATCGCAAGGTGTTCCTGGCTTGGCGTACAGGTCAGGAACGTCGTAGGGTGGATGGTTCCACTCGAAAGATGACCTGTAAAAGAATTAGGAGAAAATATGAGATGACACGGAGGGTGGTCTGCATGTGGCTGGCACTAGGACTGCACACATCATTGAGCCGTGAGTACTCTACCGCTCTTGTACACTCTTGTATCACACAGTACACTGACCAAGAGGAAGCAGCGGTACACATCGCATCTTCGGGAAGACCACGCTGAAGAGATGTATGCCGTGTAGGCTACTACTTCCAATGCAAAATCGACGACGAAACTGTGCAGACGTAGGATTTTTCTGCTCCGTAGTCATTCTTACCAGAATCCCTGTTTTTGCCTCTACTACTGCTGAATTTCCCCCTCCGAGGGTGGACATAAGCAGGTCTTGCCCTGCTGCGCGACGCAGAAGGGGCTGCGTGCTCATGGAAGTGGTCGTGAACGAAGATCATGGGTCGTCAACGGAGGAGGTCAGTGCCGGCGACACTGATTCGTCCCTTAGCGGCAGTACGATCCTCCTTCGGAAGCGGATGAGCGATAGTCCCGCGCTTATCTCCTCTGACGCTGACGATGATGAACGCCCCTTCCAAGATGTTGCCAAAAGGGCACGAAAGACTGCCCACCCCAGCCATGGACGGCCTCCCAAACTTGAGGGAACCACAGTGTTGTTCGCGCCACTGGACCCGGCGTCCAAACTCGCAAACCTGAATCATCTCAAGCTCTCCGAATTTCTTGCCTCTGAGCTGCCAGGAAGGATTAAGGAAATACGACCCAACTATGCAAAGAACATCCTTGCTGTGGAAGTCATTTCCCTACCGGCAAAAGCGCCCCTCTTGAGGCTCGACAGGATCTGTAGTGTTCCTGTCCGCGCCTACGAACCGCGCCCCCTCAACTCGTGCTACGGTGTTATCACGGATATCGATGCCTCGCTCTCTGACGATCAGATAAAGGAGGCTATCAGGTCTGAGCCTCCGGTTCTTGCGGCAAGGCGAATACGGAAAGACGCAGGAGCTGTGAGACTCACTTTTCTCGGGTCACACAGACCGAAGGACATCAGCTTCCATCTCCTGACAATGCGAGTCAAGGACTACTTACCGCGCGCCCCACAATGCCGCAATTGTTTGAGGCACGGCCACGTAGCTGCGTGCTGCAGCCGGAGAAAGGTTTGCGCAACCTGCGGAGCGTCCCATGACTGTGCTGTCTGCCCGCAGAATGACCCCCTGTGTGTCAACTGTCATGGGAAACACCCAGCGACATCAAGCGAATGTCCCAAATTCAAGCTGCAAAGACGCATCGCCAGAGAGCGCTCGCGTTCTAGCAGCAGCTATAGAGCGGCCAAGGAACAAGTCCTAAAGAAGGATCACCGAAGGAACCGCAGACGAAGACGCCGAAGATCTGTGTCGCGGCCACCAGCCTCTACGCCTGCCGCCGAGAAGCAACTTGCCTGGAAGGACAGTCACTTCCCACCACTACCCCCCCCCACGACAGTGCGCAAGCACCACCGAACTCTGCACCCAAGAGCTGCACGGAAGCGACCCACTCCCAGGTAGCCCGCCGCGCAACTCCCGCTTCATCGTCTTGCACCCCAGCTGACATGCAATCAGTGATAATCAGGCTGCTTTTCGTGGCACTAAAGGCCATAGTCTCTGCGTGCCCCGAGTGTAAGGCGCTCACTGAAGTCCAATCGATCCTTCAACTTGAAAACGCAATCGCCCCCTTACTGCCAACCGAGCCGGTTGGGCGCTAAGCCCCGGCTGTGTGACGGCATCGCTCCCTGGACGGCGAAATGGCGGTGCCAACAATAGTGCACTATCAGACGACAACAATCTTCCAGTGGAATTCAAGAGGCCTCCAATAAAAAATATCAGACTTTCGCCAGTTTGCGTGGCGGCACAAGTTCCCCCTCATGTGCATCTCGGAATGCGGGCTCCGAGCGGATTTCCGTCTGTCGAATTATATCACATATGTCTCACAACCAAGCGGAACAAAAAGTCGGGCAGCCATCTTCATCCGCTCGGACATACCAGCTGTGCAGAGGAACATTGTGGCAACGGGCGCAGGGGAATACGTCTGCTGCTCGATTCGAGTGGGCTCCCGGGACCTCACAGTTGTCTCCCTCTACATACCACCCGCTGTCCCATATGATGTGAGCGACCTGGAGAACATCCTGGACAGTGTTCCTACGCCATATGTCTTATGTGGAGACTTTAACGCCCATCATACCATCTGGGGCAGCGTGCGGTCCGACCCGCAAGGACAGCGGCTTGCTGCGCTGTTCGAAGAGAGGAACCTCCACATCCTTAACGACGGTTCCCCGACCTTTGTACAGTCACCACACCGATCGTCGTGCCTGGACCTGACGGTTGTGTCTGCTTCGGTTGCGCGGCACTTCACCTGGACTGTTGGCGCTGATATGCTTGGCAGTGATCATGCCCCGGTATTAATCAACATTCGCGGAGCACCTGGGACACAGCTCAAGCGCGCAGTCAAGAGGACCGACTGGCAACGCTACAGGGCTGCCGTTGATTCCACCTTCCCAGACCCCGTACTTGGGAACGCCAGCCACGGCGACTTCTGCCGCTTGGTGGTCGGCGCCACACACTGTGCCACGAGAGTCTTTCACCTTCCCACCAAGTTCTTAGCGGTCGACGCGGAGTACGCCAGATTACGTGCGATCCGGCGGAGAGCAGAGAGGCGGGCCCGTCGCACGCATCTCTTGACCCATATGCTGGAAGCGCGACGGATACAAAAAGCCGTTCATAGACACATCTGTAAATTGGCCAGAAATCACTGGAGGAACTTTGCTTCCTCCCTATCTCCGCGAACACCTCTGTCCCGACTATGGATGGTACTCAGAGGACTAGCCGAACCTGTTACCCAGAGAGACCCGTTCCGATCACTCTCCGTGGCCACAGGACGCTCCGAATTACAGCTGGCAGAGGAGTACTGCGGCAGACTTACGTCCCAACCCCCCGACGGCTCAGCGTCAGCCCGTGACATCCCGGTTGTCCCGGAACCACCAACTGAGCCCTCTCTGGATAAACCGTTCTCGCTAATGGAACTGGAATCGGCTTTGCGTCGCTCACCAATGCACACATCCCCCGGGGCAGATCTCGTCACCTACAAGGCTCTCCACAACCTCCCGCTGCGTGGACGACAGCTGCTTTTGCAGATACTCAACGAGTCTTGGTGCGCCGGCGCTGTGCCCCAGGAGTGGAAGGTGGCGGTTGTTGTCCCCATCCTGAAACCCGGAAAATCACCTCACGACATAGACTCCTTTCGGCCGATAGCCCTCACTAGCTGTGTGGCGAAGACCATGGAGCGCATGATTCACGCACGGTTGAGCTGGTACTTTGAAACCACGAGGTACTTCCCCGAAGCCATGGCGGGCTTTCGGCAGGGAAGATCGTCCATCGACAGCGTGGTTGATGTTGTGTCTAGCGTTCAACAAGCACAGTCTGAAGGCCAACTCACAGCCGCTGTTTTCCTGGACGTCATGAAAGCCTATGACAGCGTCCTCCACAGCGCAGTTGTCGCAACGCTGCAAGAGTCGGGTGTCGGGGCCCGCATGACGGCGTGGATCCGCGACTTCCTGTCAGATCGGTCTCTATTTGTGCGCACCACGCAAGGTGACACAGCCCCGTTCCCTGTCCATCGCGGCGTACCGCAAGGCAGTGTGTTAAGTCCGCTCCTATTCAACCTCATCATGGCTTCACTCCCGATGCACTTGTCTGAGCGTACCAACATTACAATTTACGCTGACGACATTTGCATATGGACCTCTGCCATGCGACGTGACGCCATTCAACATCGCCTACAAGACGCCCTCAACACCATCGTGTTATACCTTGCCGATAGGGGACTACGTGTCTCCCCGAGCAAGACAGTCGGTATGGCGTTTACCGGGCGGTCATTCGCCCGCTACCCTCTTCATGTCTCTGGAACCCCTCTCCAATTCGTGCCGCACTGCAAATATCTCGGCGTAATCATTGACAAACGCCTGTCATGGTCCCACCACATCAAGGCACTCTCGGCCAAGACGTCCAACTTTGCGAACGTCCTGCGACGGGTCTCTGGACTGTCGTGGGGTCCGTCCTGTGACGACCTGCGCCGAGTACACCACTCCCTCGTGTTAGGCCTGCTGCGCTACAGCCTCCCGGTGTTGCACGGCCTGAGTAGGACTGGCGAGCATGAGCTCCTAAATATCCAGGCCCGCAGCCTTCGAGTGTGTCTGGGCTTGCCTAAGACGACCGAAACATACTCAGTCCTCGCGGAGGCACGTGAACCACCTGCAAACATCCTGCGTGACAGGGAGACCCTCCGAGTCTACACGCGGATCCTAACGCAGCACCCCTTCCACTATCTCCGACTCATAGGAAGTGACTGCCCCGACTCTGCCTTTGGTGGCGCTGTCGACCGCCTGCGGGTGGTTGTACCCCAGCCCTCTTCTACCGTGTCCTTTGCCCCTCCTCTGTGGGCCCTCGACCGGCCCTTCGTGTGCTCCACTATCCCCGGCCTTGGGCGAAAGAATGACACTCCTTCAGTTGTCGCACGTCAGCTTGCCCTGGAGCACCTCTCCACGCTACATGACCAGCGGCTAGCAGTTTACACCGACGGGTCGGTCGTACCTGACAGAGCGAGCGCAGCATTTTATGTGCCCCACGAGGACATCGAGCGCACCTTTAAACTTGCAAACGAGACGTCATCCACGGAGGCTGAGCTCTTTGCCGTGTACGCGGCGCTTGAGCACATTTCCATCTCGCCACAGGGAAACTGGTCCATCTTTACAGATAGTAAGGCAGCGTTGGAGGTCATCAGCTCACACGGATCCCAGACGATCAACGACCTCCACGCAATGACTATCTCGTCATACAACTCCGTTCTCGCCTCCGGTCATACCGTCTGGCTCCAGTGGGTTCCCAGCCACATAGGCCTCCCTGGGAATACCCGTGCCGACGCTGCTGCAAGGCGCGCACATAGCTGTGACAGCCCCATCGCAAACCTACCGCTCACGGCATCAGCTTGCCACCTTAAAATCCGTCGATGGTCTGCCTCTGAAACCCGCCACTTCATTGCAGACGCTATTCGATGCAACACATTTCTCCGAGCCATCGACCCCGCGATGCAACTTTACCCCTCCCAACACCTTACCAGGGCCGAGGAAACCCTCCTTCATCGCCTCCGCCTTAACGTCGCCTACACTCCGTCACTCCTGCACAAGATGGGCAGACGCGGCAACGCAAACTGCGATGCCTGCGGCGCCATCGCTGACGTAGCCCACCTCCTGCTAACGTGCCCGACGTTCTCGGCGCCCCGTGCCGCCCTCGCCCGACGCCTCCAAGCCTTGGGCCACCACCCCCTCTCGCTCGCTACACTCCTCGGGCCTGTCCCGCGCCCTGGGCAACGGGATGTTACCAAGGCACTCTTCGAGTACCTCAAGGCCACAGAAATGATGACCGCCCTCTGAAGCACAGGCGGCAAGCCTCACCGCCCGCAGCACATCGTTCCCATCGCGGCTTCTCCCGCACCTGTTTTTTCCTCTTTCTCTTTCTTTTTTTAAGGAGTAGCAAGCCGGCACTTGCCTGGCTGACATCTCCTTTGTGTGAATAAACATATACCCCCCCCCCCCCCCCCAATGCAAAATCATTAACTTATCTCTTTGTTTCCTTTCATCAGCTGAAACGACTGATGATAAATCAATGATAATCGCTGTTCCACTGTTGATATGAGAAGCACATGCTATAGCCACTTTAATAGGTTAATGAAATTAGTGACTGACTGCGGAAAATGACTTCATATCGAATTGAACGACGGACCGTTCAACCGTTGACGGACAGCTTCACCTTGTCTCTCAAATATGGACTGAAAAACCCGTTGAGTGCTCCACTCAAAGAGTTTCGTGGTGCTCCCAATGCACCCGCTTGGAGTTGCGCTGGTCAACGTGCAAACACTTTGGCGATATCAAATGGTTGGACGTCCAGACGATGAGCCAGAGTAGCTTCCAGGGCACTGCAACTGTCGGCGTACTTGGAACCATGAGAGGTATATGTCCTGGATGTTCTACTTCTACGGCGTGACACTCGCGGCCATGAGGAACGCCGATTTTCAAGCAGACAGCGCTGTGCGGCAAATTAAGCCGTGGCCTATGCAGGAAAGATGAAGTTTGCCGAGGGAGGGATGGAGGTACTCTCAGCTCTAACATTGAACAGGGAAGCTCAGATTCATGCTGTTTCATTTAGCCATAGGAAGCGTTCCATAGTTGCTGCCCGTAGTAATTCTTTTTGCTTGGCTTTTAGCGTAGTATATGTCGTCGTTAGTTAGACGTGATCGTGTTGAAGAGCTCGGCGTTCAGCACCGCCGGCAGCTTTATCCCCCTGCCCACTATATACGCCACAGCGGCCAGTGATGCGTCGGAACTGGATGTCATGCCATTTTGTGATTGCAGGATCGTGCATGTACAGTCAGTACATTTTGCGCCGTTGATGCAAGAGGTCCCATAATAAACATGCCGACTCTAAGGCATCTAAGCCACTTGATAAATCACCGTAAACGGACCGGCGAGAACATGCAGGACGATAATAAATGAAGCTTTACCGACGGGTGTATAACGTGGAGTTCGGCTGCTGAAGCTGAAATGATGCGTGGTAAACGTGCAGATCTTCGAACATTCGTCTCCGGAAAAACGAAGGTATATGAGGAACTGAGCGTTTGAAGTTCTAGCATCGGGGAAGAGCCTTGCTCTGACGACAGTACTGTCTAATACAGACAAGCTCAGTTGTCGGAAACCGTGTTATGATGTTTCTTTCCCTGGTAGAGGACCCGGACCAGCGGCATGGCCGAGCGAGTTGAGGCGTCCCGCTCGTGCTTCGTAGCCAAGGTAGTGAAGAAGACTGGGAGGTGGTGGGTTCGAATCCCATCACCGGCTGTGCTGTCTGAGGTTTTCCCTGGCTTTTCCGAAGACTGTCCAGACGACTGTCGCCACAGTTCGCCTTGAAGTCTGTCCAGGACGCATACTAACCCCCCTGTCCCGCACTCCTTCCTGCTGTCCTCTCTCCATCTGTCCGCATCTGTACGCTGCTCATAGCCACAGTTGCTTCGCGGCGCTAATACGGAACGGAATGGGAGAGGGTCCGGGACATCGACACTCACCTCAGAACGCTGCAGGGCCCATCTTGCCACAGCTGGGTAAATTAGTTATTTATGTTTAGGGTTAGTGTCACGATGTGTCTGAAAAACATACGTGAAAGCTGAGCTGCTGCGTCGGAACACGTGATTTCAGAAACTAGCCCGTACGATATACGATGAGCCTATCTGTTAACTTGCAAAGGCAGCTATAGTACAGGGCTGAGAGGGCGAAATGACGCTAGCTCTCGAGGTGATTTCCCAGGTTTCAATAGTAATGGTACCACCTGCAACGTTTTCGGTGTTGCAGGAGCAACGATGTTGCTCCAACAGTCATTGATTAGGACATTGAGTACACTGCGTGACAGCGACCCAAGCGATATCACGCACATCGATCACTGCTAAGAACGGCTTTTAGCACTTATCACATTCAACGTAACTCGAGGCGGAAGTGCGGTGCACTTGAAAGGCGAAATAATTTAACATCTTATCGCTCACGCAGCTTGGGCGATAGAGCCACAAGGCAGGCGATGTGAGCTCCGAAATGGGATTCTATAAATAACGACACGCTTCTGTTGCGAACGCGTTTGATATTGCCTCAGCTCAGGCTGAAACGAAACGGCTTCTTAGTGGTACACATACGTGGCTCTTGTCATAAAGACAACATATCCGCTGACACTGTGCAATACAAGGTAGCGCATAAGAACGTCGCCACAGTCACAAAGCAGTAGACACAAGGTGCGAGAAACCCTCTAAAAGTGAATGTGCTCGTTCACCTGGCGAGCTGCTACGGTAACCTATTTGCAAAGTTCTGACTTGTATTTCAGAGCCCGGTGCTAAGGAGGAAACTAAGAGGAAAAACTGCAGTCCAGACAGAGACGAAATTAGGAAGATTAAACGAAGAGAATATTGCCTTGACGAACGAAAGAGCATGGCAAAACTGACGAGATGACACATTAATGACAAAAGGAAGAAAGGTAATCCTGTTTTCATAATTTTGAGTTCTAGATTGTCGTTTTGCTCTGAAGAGCAGAACCGAAGGAAGCTTCCGACCCCGAAGGTGTCCCTGGGATCGAGAATGCATTTCTCTCACAGTGTAAGCGATGCGCGCCCTTTTTATTCAGCTCGTTCGAAAATTATGTTCTAGAACCCCGGTAACTATAGCAATTTCATGGGGGTGCTCTTAATGTTTCATTTTGAAGTAATTACAATCGTGTCCATGTCCAAAATCTTCATGCTTAAATTTCCAGTCGTCTTGGCCGTTTGGTTATGCGTTTATAAATACATAACTTTTTACTTCCGTAATTAAATGTGTTCGGGTTTTGGAGAAAGAGAACAAAGAAATAGCATAAAAAAGATGGACAGCTACAATACCTGAATCTGAAACGGCAACAAATAAGAAAATGGCACGAAAAACAGAAACGCAAACAAAGCTGCTGTAATGGGAAACAATATGGAAAGTCAAAGTATGTTCGTGATACTTTCCACCGACATTTTTTTTTAACGTCGGGTACCAGGATGCTATATATCATTAAGTTCAGTTAACGGGTCTGTCCCACGACCTACTAGATTATAACGACCATGTCACAATCAGCAACCTCTATGAGGAGCCCGTCCGCACGATCCGCCAGGGGCGCTACTCATCGGCACGCCACGATTGGACGATGGAAATTTGAATTCTGAACGCTCAGAAGCGTATGTACGACTACCGTAGCAGACGACAGCGATAGCTCCAATGAAAGCGCCTAGAATGATGATGATAATCAACCTCAGAATGAAACATCTGGGGAACGTCCATCGCTTGTACAGAAATACTAAGGTAAGCTGAAGTACAAAGTGTTGTAGAAGTTGAGGAAGCAATAACTGGGACGATGAGAAGCGCCACCGCTAGCTTCCAAAAATGCGGCGCTGGGAAGGGGTGCCCACGACATGGTCGTTATAATCTAGTAGGTCGTGGTCTGTCCATGTAAACGACGCCGATTAGTGCAAGGGCATGGCACAAAGAACGCTCTTTGAAAGCGCATAGCGACTAAAGTATTCGAGACGAGCATGGTCCATACTACAGTCACTAAATAAGCTTACTTAGTGACTCTAGTCCACACCCTAGAAATACTTACTTTTCTCTCCTACAACCACCGACCTGAAGGCTTTACACTGGACATGCGCGTGTGGTCCGTACTGTCACGGACGCATACCGAATACATCGAAGTGTCACGAAATCGAACATTCTGCCCCATTATAGAGGTTGTGGGAAGAGAGAGAGAAGGATACGTACTTGCAAGTGGAGTCGTCCCCGGGAAGACGGCAGCAAAGTTCGCAGGCCTTTGTGACTGGGTCCCGCGGCCTTCGTTTACATTGGCAAGACTGGAGACCGTACGCGATGCAGATAGATCCCGTACATTCCTGCGTTCCAGTTAACAACTATGTCACTATTGTGATTCGGGATGGTAAAGTGCTTAATTGAGCAAACTTTGACCTGGCATTGAAAATTTTGGGATAGATCGACTACTAAATATGAATATCGAAAAAAAATTGACAACGTACTGAGCCTTACCCCAGCCTTTGCCTCTATTTGCCAAGTATTTGTGAACTATAGGAACATGGCACTATTCGAAACTAATATGTGAAAGGGGCTTTTGATTCATACTCATTTTTCAATTAGAACATGTGACATTAGAACATTAGAACATGTGAAAAGTACGAGTTTGAACTGTTGTCATAACCCAAGGTGGGCAATACATTATGCGGGTTGCCCGCGCTAGTTGTGTAGGGAATCTTATAAAGTATAGCAATGCATTTTTACCAATTACAATAAATGGCGATATATATTAGGTCAAGTGACCCACATTATGGGCCCTCTGGAAACCTCCTGCGGGTATAGTCCTACTTCATATTTACTAATTAACGTCTTTTAATTATGAAATACAGAAATTCGGTCCAATGTCAACAACTATTCCTCTTGGTAATCGAAGTCGTTGCCGTCGTTGCCGCCAGTCAAGTCGCCCTTAAATGAGAATGAGAGCAAAATCTGCTGCACTTTTTTCTCCCTCGCACTTAAGGGGCAAAGGATAAGGTGTGTTCGTGGCGGATATACATGAATGACATCCAAATCTGCCGTTGCACATTGCCATTTCTCCATTTTATAAACTTCTGTCCCTATATAATTAAGTGCAAACACCATCTATGTACCATTAAAGCTATAGCGACACTGGAGGAGCTGTACTTACCCCCATGTAACATACAAATTCCTCGTTGCAGATAGTTTTATTTGGTTTGCTCGTAGACGACGGGCATTGTGGTCCCTCCCCAGTAAGAACAGTTAAGAGTAACATCGCTGAAAACAGATTTCATGTTCACTGTTTGTAAGCATCCACGAAACAGTTCGCTTCAGCTATGTCGCGCCTTGGCTTTAGTAGGTGACCTTCACACCGTACGAGCAATAAGGTCGAGAACGAGCGGCTCCCTGCGTGTGGAGGTCCATATACAGTGAACCCTCGTTATTATGACCATGGTCGTTCCCGAAAAGTTTGGTCATAACGCGGAATTGTCATATTAACGGGGGGGATTTGCAGAGGATTCACGGCATTGTCCCCCAGGAGTATGGTCGTAAAGCGCGTATGTCAGATTATCGGGGGTCATATTAACAAGGGTTCACTGTACATTCTTAAAAATGAACTTCACCACATAGCACGCTCCTAGCCAACCATACCCCGAATGACAACGTTCTCGCCCTAGATTTGTTGAAAACGCGAGGAGGAGCCTATTTTGTGCCGTGCATAATGGCACAAAATAGGCTCCTCCTCCCATTTTCAACAAATCAGGGGCGAGAACGTTGTCATTTGGGATGATGGTTGGCTAGGAGCGTGCTATGTGGTGAAGTTCATTTTTAAGAGTGTACCAGTGGCGTCAATAGGGCATGCGTCACCCGGTGCCGCATGCACCGTTTTTGTCACCCTCTCTCTCAATAATGGATCCATTTCCATTCCAGGTGATACACGACATATACAATATCATACCACGCGCAAAAAAAAAAAAAAAAAATCACGTACTTGCAGGGGGCTCCTCATGTTATTTTTGGTGTTGCCGCAGAGGAGGCGCAGAACTTCACCGCATAGCACGCTCCTAGCCAACCGTCATTCCGAATGATATCATTCTGTGCATTGATTTGTTGAAAATGAGAGGAGGCGCCTATCTGGGACAGATTATCTTGTCCCAGATAGGCGCCTCCCCCCTGTTTTGAACAAATCATGACACAGAATGATATCATTCGGTATGATGGTTGGTCAGCAGCGTGCTATGTGGTGAAGTTCTGTTTAGCAGTGTGTACTGGCGCACGCGTCACCCCCTTCCGTCGCGTCACCCGGTGCGGACCACACCCCTCGCACCCCTCTAGTAACCCCACTCGTCCATACTGCAATTATTTCTTGTAATCTCTCTTGATATGCGTTTGTTGAGAACCGCTGAAAACCGTGTAGTCGTTGGCAAAAGACGTTACGGTCTCCACCTGAGTATTCTTCATATTGACGTCCCACTCGAGAAAGCCCGCAACATGAAAATAAATTTTAAAACCCTTGCCATGATACCTTGAGTCGCACGGTACTTCTTCAAATTTTGCGCACTGTCTTTGAAGCGTGGCTAAGGACCATGTAAGAGGCATTTGGTTGCCAAGAACTCAATTAGTAGGTTCTGAAGGCTTTGTACAACTTCCAATTTGCATTCGGGCTCTGTTAGTATTTGAAAATGCAATTAACTAATTCATTAGGGCTGATGCAAGAAATACCTTCACACACGCAAGGCGGCTGTAAACAACATCCTGCCAGTTTCACTCGCGACATCTTTTTAAAGCTTGGTTTTAAGTTACCTTGAACGCTCTACTCACCCAGTGCTTACCGAAGAGCTGGCGTTTTGTGGTTTAACTATACATACACATGTACAATTACATGTCTAGTTTTCAAAAGGTGCCCAATTATTCTCTCGCCTTTTACCGACAAGAAGAAACTACCCCTACTCGGAAGTGTTTCCAATAGAGTTTCTTCGCATGACGTCATCCACAGGAGGGCTCCGCTGTCCCTAGCAGATTTGCCGGCCTAATGTAGGTCCGCTGGTTTTGACTGTCCAAGACTTCACCCACATCGCATGCACTGTGCATTATGTGTTTCAAATTCATTGTGCTGTGTCGATGTTATTTGTACCATATCCAAGTAATTTCCATATTTTCAACGTTGATAGTCCTCTAAATAGCATATGGCAGCGAAGGAAAACCGGAATGAAACTTCGAGGGACCTACACCATGGCGGCGATCTCGCTTTTTCGAAGCTATAGTGCCCTCTTGAGGGGTGACGTCACTGAATAAACTTTATTTGCTGCTATTCGAACTGTTGTTGGGTACACAAAAGGATATTCGCAGTAGCTGGCGCTACGGCAGCCGTTGTCGCCTCGACACTTGTCGCCCATCTTCAGAACACAGTCGTGGGTACAACAAGGTCCTTGGCTTGGGCTGGAAGGGTACGATAACATGCTCAGTGAAGAAAGGGGCACGACGGAATACCGCATACCAAGTGCAGGGCGAAGGACCATGCACGTAAACACAACAAAAGGGTGCGCATTTGCGTCCGTGTAGCTCTTCCCTCACCCGGTGCTGCAATATACGCTCACCAACTGGACCGGTACAGCTTACGTGTGCTATTTTATGCCCGACGTAGCATTAATTGCATACTTTACAGGATAACTACAACACGCTTTTTAGAATAGAAGGATATTTTTACAACAGCATGGAGAATGGGCTATCGTCTCAAGTGAAATAGGCACTTGGTTGTCTTGTACAGGCGCCCTGTGATTCTGTCTATTTTAGCAGAAGCGCAAGCCACTGTAACTGGATTGTTACCAGGGTCATAATGGCATACACACATTCGTACCATTTCAGCTAATGCTAACAAATCCAGCGATTATCTTAGGCGGAAGTAAACTAGTAACGGAAGAAGTGCAAGGGCGCAGGCGAGCTGGTACATGATAATACTAAGGGAACCCAGAGACAGGGGAAAGAAAAAACACGAAACACACACGATCTCAGAAGTAAACTAGAGTGAAAGGTACATCGTGTGGCACCTTTGCAGGTAAAACTAAGCGCAGAACTCGAAATAATGCATAACCCTACTATGAGGTTTATCCTGAACGACTACAACCTGCATTGGTGGAGAATGACCCACCACATCATCATCCCATTTATGTGTGTGTGTGTGTACAACCTGCATAGCAGTACACTCTTAAAAGAGAACTTGACCGCATAACACGCAGCTAGCTAACCCTTATCCCGGATGACATTGTTCTATTTCATTATTTGTTGCAAACGGGAAGCTTTTTGTGACACTTTGCAGTTATGCTAATTGTCATAAAAAGGCGTACGCCGCGCGCTTTCCACAAATCAGGAGTGATGGTTAGCCTTCAGCCTGTTATGTGGTACAGTTATGTTCAACGGCAAGCCGGTATCACAGATATGGGATGCGCTCCGCAATTCGACACACTCAAGCACAGACGCATGCTGTATGAAGCATATCGTTCTTTCGTATATTGTTTTACGCCTGTCATGACATGATAGTTACGAAATCCCTTCCGATCTTCTTCACACATTAAAAACCAAAATAAAATCCATCTAAACCACAATTATCGTTTGATAACTCGTCCTTGCCAAGAACTGGAATCACCTTTCAAATAATATGTAAACAATTACTGACAGTTCAGGTTTTCAAGGATCGTTAACCAAACAGTTTTTAGCTTCTGGTAGGTACTAGCTCCACAAAATGAAACGCCCCCATCTATTCTATTATGTTTTCTTTTTTTTTATGTGTGTGTGTGTGTGTGTGTGTGTATGGCTATCATAGGTTCCTCATTACAGTTGATGTCATCATTAACTTATTTTACAAATGTCTACTTTCCTTTGTGCTGTATTCCCCCCTTATGCAGTGCTCTCGGTCCTATAAAGGAGCAAAGAGGTGACACTTAACGCGGCTCGACACCCTGTCTCTTTCGTCAGGCTATCCATTAGGAGCCACCATGCAAAATATTTTCGCTGCGCGGTGTATTGTCAGTGTGCAATCAAGTTTACAAAAACACCCGGAGAAAGCAGCCTCAGACGAACGGCCCGATCACCTCACGTGACGTCGACAGCACCCCCCCCCCCCTTCTCGTGCCGTTCTGCTTTGCTTCTTTCTTGTCCGATTAGGCGCTTATACCCGCCGGTCTACGTCACGAGTCACATGATCGGCCCTGCAGGGGGATAGCTGACATCCTGCGTATCCTTCCTCTTTCACTCGTTCGTTTACGCGCTCCTTGAAAGAGTGGAGGATTTTTGGAACGCGCGCTCCAGATCACTGCTAGTTCTTGGTTTCGCAGGAGGTTATTTTATTTGCTGCAAAACACGCCAGGCCGAAAAAACACCAACAACTTATGAAGTGAAATTATATTCAGGGTTTCAGGCTCCGAGCATTAAATTCCAGAAAACTCGAATAACTGGCTTTTCTAGGAGTCAGTTATTTAGGAGTTACCGCAGTAAGAAACTCGATTCAATTTACCGGTTGCGTTGTCTGGCCTTTTCAGGACTTACCTAGTGAGGCAATACTGGCTCAAATGTATGAAATTTATAATGTAAATTTATGTGAATGCGAAACAGACATTACTTTTACTTTTTTTTTAATCCTGGCATACCTCTAAAAATGTACACTAATACTTGACGATAAAAGAGCAGCAGCTAAAGAACATGTTTCATATGCATCTTTTTTGTGAGAAACAATACTACCTGACCGGGGGTGTTTGCCTTATGAGTTTCACTTTGCCAAGTTTCACTTTGATCCAAATGGTTGGAACTATGGTTACACTAGTTACCATGGTCACACTATTACTGTTACCAGGACTATATAGTTACACTATTACTTCAATGATGTTGTAAGCGAATACCTGCAGACGACATTAGTCCTGAGACGACAGGGAGGTTCGTCCCGTGGCGGATTGGAGCGCATAGGAAAGCAACAGGGCTCCAAGCAGTCGTCCTCCCAACCGCAGTCGCACTCTTCTCCAGGCTCCACCACTTCATTTCCACAAATAGCGTCTTGAGGTTCTGCAACAGGAGTAACATTAAGATGATGCATATTGATATGTAATTACACAGCGTATAGGAGCAGCAGAACCGATACGATGACGATCTCTTACCAGAAAAGCATCCTTTGGTATTTCTCGCCTTCGAGTTGAGAACTGCGTTGATGCCTTTCAGACTGCAGGGTGAGAACCGATTGTTGTTCTTCTTGTCTCCTGAGGTGGCGTGCGCGAACATGATGTAGTTTCCATTTTCTCCGCCAGGAGTGCACGTACTGTCATCCTTGGGGTCATGCTACAAATTAAGGTCAAAATGGCTGCGTGACCGTCTTCCCTCTTAACCATATCAAAGGACATCTTAAAAGAAGGAACAAAAAGAACACGCTGTATTCTTAGAAAACGGTGTCCTTGACTATCAAATGTGCCGCTGGGGATATTTTTAGATGTTATAATGCGTTTTGCATCGCAATGTGCATCAGTTCGCTATGAATATGTACAATGTACGAGTGTCTTCCATTTTTGAAAGAGATACAATTAATAGGTAAATTCCTAAATATCCATTCACTAACAGTATGTCCTCTGCCAATCACATAGCACTCGAAAAAAAGAGAGAAAAAAAAAAAAAAAACAGGAAGCCTTGTACAGTGTATCAAACGTCTTCAAGAAACGGCGGGAAGCTGTTACATTTATTACATTCATTCATTACATTCATTACGCGAGCCCCCGAGATAAAAAAGTCCTCCACGCAGGAGCCGCAGATTCCAATGCCTAAAGCAAAATACCCATATGCTTGGCCCTAGAAAGAACAGATAACCTATTAATTCGATGACAGAAAATGGGTTTGCATGTGGGTCACGGCAGGGCGCTAAAACTGCCCGTAGGGAATCGACCGATTTGAGCCAGTCCAAAAGATTACGCTGCGATAATGACTTGCCGTGTTCTTTCTAGGCTGTGTATGTAAATAAGTAAAGCTCAGGCGCTCTCGCTATTCACTTATCGATTCGCTCCTCTAGTGGAGCAGCTACGTAGGCGTTCAATCAACGTACGCCGAATATTGATGAGTATTTGTCCGATAAACGACATGGTAAACAGCATAAGTCTACGACGGGGATCATTTGCTGCGTCACTTATTGCATCAGAGCTGGCCTTGTCGACTATCGATAACGTGCAGCAGAGGGGCACGGATTGTTAGATGTCGATAAACGCGAGATGTCAGACACGACACGACAGTACGACAATATCTACCCATTCGCTAAATAGAGAACCTTTGGAAAAAAGATTATTATTATTTTTTTAAATGTGTGGTTAACTTTTTTGAGAAACAGAACACGAGACCGGCGTACTCTTTCTTCGGTGCGACACCCTAGCGGCCGGCGGAAGCGGGCGAGTTCACTGCTTCGGAGGGGTGGAAGCGTGCGCTGCTAGCGACACACAGTGGTGGTTCCGCTGTCGCTTGGGGGCTTGGGTGTGTCTGGGAACTGCAAGCTACCGCTGTGTGCCGATAACAGCGCACCCTCCTACCCCTCCGAAACACTGAACTTACCCGCTTCCGGTGGCCGCTAGGGTGTCGCACTGAAGAAAAAGTATGCCGCTCGGGTGTTCCGTAAACTTTTGTCCCAACCTGTATCTATCTACGTGTCAATGAGAAAACATGTAGGAAGGAACGGAAAGAGAGTGAGCGGCGTGTCTCGTTCGTTGATTGGGTCTCTTGGTAAGTAGTATAGTCGGAGACCCGCTTCCAGCGTAGCGTAGTGGTTAGCGCACTCAACCTGCAATCGAGATGTGCGTGCTTCGATTTCCGCCGCTGCTTGGCTTTTTCGACGTCTGCCATATTCCAATATTTCATGGTGGTCAGGTACCTTGGGAGCAGTTACTTTCGATCATTTATACAGAGCAATTCTTTTATTTATTTATTTATTTATTGTCTGCGACAGATTTCCCTAAAAAACGCAGCTTGGATGCCGAGTTATGACTAGGCGGACATCCTCTCGAAGGGAGTATGTAAATCCACTAGGTAACTGATTTCTATATATCTAATTCCTTTACTAAACCTTTAATTGAGGGCAAAAGTGGGACAAAATAATCCTCGTTGGAAGCTTTTTTTTTTCAATCCTGAAACGAGCACGGACGTTAACATATCCATCGTCCAACTTTGCTATGCAAATGAGCCAAAACCAAAACTACGCAGATCAGGAACGCGGGAGCGCTGATCCCACGTGAGAGGGCCACGTGCTTTAGAGCCACGGAGATGATTGGAGTAGGTGCTGCTCTGGCTGGCCACATCAGCCCAGTGATTTTCCCAGCACCGCCCGCACCCTACTCTTGCCCCCCAAAATCTTGCAACCCCCCCCCCAAATACCGACCAGAAAGGCCAAAAACGCCACAAAAGCAGCAGATATCAGCGTCACCCCCTCACCCTCACCCACCCACCCACCCACCCCAAAAAAAGAACAAATTCGCCAATACAATTTCAAGCACTTCCGGTTTATCCGAAAAACTCCGCTGTTGAGTGGGTCTCGTAACTGACATTTCAGCAAGAAGAGCCCCTGGTTGAGGGGGTTCCGACATTGCCTCCCATCCCAGGTTAGAAGCCCCCACAACAAAGAAGGGTGGATCTCTTGAGCCTTGACACAAATCCACCTGACAATACAGGGAGCATCCGTGTAATGCGGGTGAACTCCATCTTTGTCTAGAGACACCTCGACGTTGGAGTCACTGAACGGGAGTACACTGTTTAGTGATTCATTCTGCTGGATAAGACAGCATTTTGAGGTCATTTAGGCTATTTCCGAGGTGTGCGCCTATGGTTTTCCTTCCCCCTTCCCACAGATGACGTACAAATTATATTCTTGAAAAGGTACTATGCAGTGTCATGTATGCCAAAGGGAGTCTGGCCATTAATGCGACCTGCCTAAACCTGGAGCACCACCCACTTTTGGAGCTCTCTGGCCAATTAGGACCCAAACTACAGTTCGCTATTAATCCCAGGCTATCCAAGCTTCACCTGTGTTCACTGGGTGCCGACATTTTCTGGAAACTAAATGGGATTGGATTGAATAGGATATTCCCTGACTACCTACCAACATAATGGATTTTGGGGCCACTTTTATTGACGCCATCTAGACGGAGAAGGGCATGTCGGGAAGACGCAGAATAGCAGAAGTGCTTGCTAGCAGAACTGATTGACCGGCAGAATCGCCGGTATAATTTGTATTTTAACTATGAAACATAACAAGATTGAATCAAGAACGGGCAAAGATGTGTATATGAAGAAAAGTCTGTCATAAAATGCTAAGTTCGGGGCATCCGTAGCGTTTTTCTTGCGATTTGCTTGCCATCGCTGTCTTTTCTAGGCCTAACAAGGACGCCGAAACATATTCTTTTCACGTAAACATCAACACTGGAACGTAATTTAAAGGTGATTTGCAAGATAATTGCAGCCGAATGTACACTTACGGAATAAAATTGAAGTAATTTGTGAAAAAAAGTAATGAAATCCTCGCTTCGCTGTTCCAAGCTACGCCGCCATTTTCGGGAAAATTTTGGTGTTATGGCGGCTGCACAGAAACAGCAGCCAATGAAAAACGTTCAATTTGATTGACAGGTCGAGCCTCTTTTTGAGGCTCCCCCAGACTCGCTTTTGCATACACGGCACTGGTAAGACGCGGTTGCACACGTCGCCTGGTGATCGTGACACGAATACTGGTCGCCGTCACGGAGGGGGGGGGGGGCCCTTGTCCCCCCCTAACTTTTAGAAACGTAGGATTCCTGAGTACAATTCCTGGACAATGTAGTTGCGGGTGCCGTTGACGCACTCCCCCCCCCCCCCCGCTAATATTCTGCCCCCCCCCCGGAAAGTATCCTGGCGGCACTCCTGGATACGAATGTCGTTGTCTGCAAGTTCTGCCACTTCGGGCCGGGCCTGTCCAGGCCGACAAACATGTTTCCGAGAGTCACGCTTGGCCGGGTCACACAGCTAATTCCGCACAATGGAGGACTATTAGTTCATATCACACGCTTGCGTCATTTACGTGCATATATTTGCAAAGACAAGCAAAGGACACTGCATTATGCGTATGATTCGACCCTCTAGAACATTCTCAAAGCCACTTCGCATTGCTCCTGACTCCTCACGTATTTCACAGTCGCGTTCACAAAGCTTGGTGAGAGGGGTAGGGATTAGAAGAAGGAGTTTGCCGACAGAATCCTCTACCTCCGCAAAAACTTGATGGTGTGTAACGATAACGCCCTTGCACGCGTGCGTTCTGGATTGAATTTGGTCTCGTGCTGTTGCGGTGTTAAACCGCCAGCACTTGTATGCTGGTGGCCTTGTCTTCTCTTCTGATAAATTTACCTATAAATTTGTTTGATAAGCGCTAGAAATGCGTACCTCACGGCTGGAAATACTAAGCCGGGATCTACTCGCTGAGTCACCGGGCCGGGCTCTATTCGCTGAGATACCGGGCCCGGCTGGGATGCATAAAAACATGAAGGTCCGAGCCCGGGCCGGGCCATTTTTCGATGCGCCCGAGCCGGGTCGGGCCCGGAATAGTCGGCGCGTGCGGGGCTCTAAATACACGGTCATAAGAAAGAAACGACGAAAAACTGAGAGTTCTTAGCAAATAACAAACTCCGAGAAACAGCCTGCAAATATGCCCGGAAAAATCGAGACCTAGTTATAGTACATGTATAAACATATTTAAAGAACGAGCATGATAAAAGGAAACACAAATACCCATAAGGATTAGAGAACTATTACTATAACAGGTAGTCCTCCAACTTGACGACCCAACGAGTTTTATATAAAGAAAATTGCCTCAGGACGAGCCGCTGATATTTCGAACAGAGACTGTTCTTCTTCTGGGCACCATCCTTATCATTGGCATGGTATTTGATAAAGGATAGAGTACGACGTGTTAAAGGTTCATGTGAAAGGTTTAAAAGGTGCAACCGCTTTCAGTTTTGTCCTAAAACTTGACAAGAATGGCCGTTTTTGCCCCCTTTTTCGGTCGTGGGTGAACCAATAGGGCCCATAGCATCTGCAGTACTGTGTTACTGTAATTACTGTAATTGTTACACTACGGGAAACGTGTGTGCCTTATTTCTGGAAAGTATACTGGCCAACATTTTTGTACGAATGCCTGTTCTCTTTAGTGTGTATCGAGGACAGCAGGTGGGTCAGAAAGCAATACCTGGCCGACCACACTATGTTAAAGAAATAGTCACTCGTGGTCCATGTTATAAAGCGTCCATGGAAACGACACTGTTTAATTCAGAGCTGTAGTATGGTTTATGGCTCGTCGTCAGTGTGTGTGGACCAAGCAAGTCCTATACTTTGACCTGCCATTACCGAGAAGGCATAAGAAAAGTCGTAGTACGGAACAAATCCTGATCTCATATTGATCGATTTAAGTGTTATAGAGTAGCCTGCTTCGTATTTGTGGAAATACCACCTCCACCTTTTTATTGTGCATTCATTCATACGGGGAGTCATCGCATCACCAAGGCTGTGTGCTGGGACCTGGGAACCATACTCGTCGAAATATTCTATAGAACATTGTAGTGTAGACCTAGTGATGAGTTACGATATGTGAACTCATCTGGGGTGGTGGACCTGTGGGTATGTGCGTGTTATTACTTACCGGTGAGCCGAAGTTGTGTCCTATTTCGTGTGCCAGGGTCACGTGGGACACAATCGGGGGCACGTGCTTGCCGTAGTTGAGCAGCGTCACGATGCCTGTGTTCAGGCTCTTGAGGCTGCCCCGGTAGTGCTGCGGATACAGCCATACATATCCCTAGAGTCATCCTTTTCTTGTTACTTACGTATAGGTTATGTTATGTGTATAGGTTACGCTATAGGGTGTGCTCAGGTATCTTTTTTCTGCATTCATTCTAGTCAAGACAAACCAAATAGTTGTGGTAGATCCAAGGTGGCAGTGTTGCTACTGATAACTGAGGACCATGCAACGAGTAAAAATGCGTGCGATCCATGCGAGAGACACTACATGCCAAAATATCTACGAGTTTCGAACGCATCAACGTGCCAAGTTACAATAGCTGCGTTTACATGGGCGGACACGTCGACTGAAGGCACTAGACGACTGATCGTTAGGGTCGACTGGCGGCGGTTTACATGACTGTCGACAAAGGCGCCATAGAGCTGTGCAGGATTCAGTCGACTGATCCTCGACTGAAGCGCCACCCTCATCTTTGAATTGTAACCTTGAAATTTAGATACGTTATACACAACTTTGTCATCGGGTGAATTCTTTTACTTCACATATACTTTTGCAGCCTTTCGGCACACCATTGTGTTCATAATCAGACAGGCATCACTTGCATATATGTATTTTTACGGACTGCATGGGAGTCCGCGCTGGCTGAGCTCCCAGCTATTCTTCTCCTTCTTCTTCTTCTTCTTCTTCCACCACCTCTTGCCATCATCCACCTATTCTATTCTGAGGCGAGGGATGACGAGGCATCTGGCAGTTACGTATGAGAAGTGACTGCAAATGCCTGGTTTACACTGTTGCATTTTCATGCGTTACGGATGCGGCGCGACACGGTTGTCATGACAACGAAGCACGACACTCCGAAAAGCACACGCACCGCAAGAGTTGAGCTCGACCGAAGTCTATGCCGTACGGGCTACCTGCGGTACCTGCTAGTTGCTACGGGCTACCTGCTAGTTGACTGTCGCGGTTTACATAGCGGAGCTCAGTCGACATTCGTCGTCTGAGCTACCCAACGCGAGCGACTTCTCTTTTAAGTCGATATAGACCGGTTTACATGCAGACGACGCATCGACTTCAGTAAAGTCGACTTGCGTTGCTTTCATGTAAACGCAGCTAGCAAATCACTAAGCATGTACAAATGGTGCACAAACGCAGATGGCACTACGAATGTTTTCTGAAAGTCTCTCTGCGTTCACGTATGGGTGTACCAGCTATATGTACCTATGCGTGTTGTGCGTACCTGTGCACACCACAAAAGGGATTCAAAAGACGGAGGTCAGCATACGCAAAACATCGCATCGTAGCTTCAGTCAGCTTCTTCTGCTTTTGCATTCATTGTTGTCGTGTTCTGGCTCCGTCCTCTTTCCTAGACGCTGGGAAAGCTATTGAGAGTCTTTCTTATAGCTCACGTTTTCATGCAATATGTGTACTATGTCTTTTTGTACATCGTTCACATTTGTGTCGTCGTCTTGATCATACTAAATGGATCGCTCATGCCCACGGGACGGGGCTGCGTTTTTCCTGCACTAAGTGCTCCCTCCTGTATGTCGAAGGGAACGATTTCCCAGAAGAATGCAACCTTGTACGCGATATTTACAGACGCGGGACAAAGTACATCCTTAAGCTCTACTACCGATAGCTTAGATGTAAGCTTATCATATATCACCGCGGAAGGTTATCGACGGAAAAGAGTGTTTGGTTGGACTTTGGTGCCGCTTATATGGGATATTCTGGAATACTTCTATTGAAAATAGCTTAGGTGCAGTTGGTAATGGCTTATTCCTGAACTGTGCATTCAAAAATGAGTAGCGAATGTAATATGAGAGAAGCAGTGAAGCCGTAGCTACAGGACACGGGCTTCAAATATCAGGCCTTAATCCCCCCCCCCCCAAAAAAAAAACGGTTGCAATCACATTGTGATAACAGTCTTTCACGTTGCTACAGCTGTTACATCGGGACGAACCAGTATTACCCTCTGTTATAGAAGAGAGAAGAGTAATGGAAGAGTGAAGTATTTAACGGCAGATTCGTCTGAAGATGGTACGTGAAAGGTGCCGTAAACAGGTAGCATTTCTTTGTGTTATATTATTGCAACTTAGGCAGTGAAAACTCCGTGCAATTACTAGCGCTCAAAGCCAAACGGCGTTTGCATACGGATGAAATATCCACTGCGCTCTTTCGCTTTTTAGCTCCGCCCTGCGCTCTAACTTTACGTCATTTTGATGTAGCGCTTCCCTCACCAATTACGATCGAGTGTTCCACGTATGATTTTATTTCACTTGCGGAATTGGACTAGATGAATATGAATCCTCTTCTATTCAAAATCTAAACAGTTACAACCTCAAACTGAAAAAGAAATGCGTTCAATTTAGGTATCACACGCGCACTACGTTTTCCGCGCACTAGCACGCAGTACACCGCGAGCGCAAATGAATATCCGGCGCTACATTCCCGGAATCTTATACCGTCCTCGATAAACTGCACCGGTGCGCCCCGGTGCGACCTGGTGCGGCTTGTCGTCCTCGATAGCTGCACTGGTGCGCACTGAACGTCCTATGTTAAAGGAATGCACCCGTTCAGTGCAGCACTGAGTTGCCCCGAACCCACACCGAGAAAACCGGCCGAGCGCCAGGGTGCAATCCCAAGAAGCATCGCGATTTCTGGAAGCACGGCGGAAGGCGCTAGCGGCGAGTAGCTAGGTGTAGCCGGGCAAGCAGCAGCAGACAGTCATCGTCAGCATGGCATTGGATCGGTGCCGCCCGCCAGGTGCTGCTCGCTACGGGTCGCGCAGCCTACGAGCCACAACGAGCACAGATCTCTAGGTGGCGCGCGCTATTATCCACCTGATCCACCAGTGCAGTGCAGTTTCATATTCGCCCAGCGCACTGCCAGTGTAGAGCGCCAAGCACCCCGGTGGTTTCGGAGTAATTCCGATGCACGTTTATCGATGACGCTATTAAGGGCGGGTTACATGAAGCGAATATGCGACGAACAGTCGGCGAACTTCGCCCGGCGTCGTTCGCTCGACGCCTGGCGTCATAAATATGCCGCCGGCATTCGATCTAGCCAGGCCAGAAAATTTCGCTCGGCGTCTGACGCTCCAGGAAGCGGTGGTGGTGGTGGTGATGGTGAAAGGGCTTGCCGTTGTCGGCCGAAGCGGCCAGCTGGAAGCGCCTGGAAAACAGCCAATTAGGGCTCCTGGTCCCGACTTCCGTCTTCCGCTCGCCGTACGTAGTCGTCATCGTCCTCGCGCGTTCTTCACCCGTTGTACCAGGCCCAGCACCATCAATGACATCAAAAGCGGCGCGTCTAGAATTTTTTCTTGGCTGCCATGTCGGATGCACCCATAACTTCCTTTTCCTTTCCTCTTTTTTCGCAAGCTCTCTCAACTTCATGAGCAATAGTTTATTCTTCAAAAGAAGAAGGCGCCTGAGGACCCCCATATCAATCTGGGCAGCGGCACTTTCTCCTACGACTGTCTCCCCGCGCAGTGTAGCCAGACGGCACTCTACTTCCGCGCGCGTTCCACGAAATAGGCAAGTAAATGTGATGACGGCGCCAAAAAGACTAAAAATCGTTTAATCGACTACACACTTTTATAGCGTAGTTTGATTATTAGAAAGCAGGAATAATAGTCTCCAAAGCTTGCTTGTTCGTTTCATCTTTGACCACAACGTGTTTCACTTGTCTGGACACACTGACAGCCCCGCAACGAACGCGCAGCGACATCCGCTGCTTCTTCGCTCCATGTAACGCAGTCAGCGAACATTCCACGTCGTGCCGCCGCACTTTATCTTGCCGCCCGAAGTTCGTCGTAAAATTTCGTCGCACGTGGTTTGAGCCACGCGGCATCGCGTCACCAGCTCGCGTGGCACACACAGTGGATAGCGTGCTGGCCATGTAACGTCGTGACTTGGAGGCACCCAGGTTCGAATCGTGTCATGTGATAGCAGCCCAATTTTTGGCGTTTGCGCCAGCCGGAGATGTTGAAGATGTCATGACGTTGAATTTCGGAACCACGGAGCGCAAAATGTAGTTTCACACAAACAAACTGAGCGCTCCGACTGACAGCTGATAATGAAGTATCTTTATTGGCTGGTAATTTGAAACGTCATGTGCGGAGCTCGGCCCCCCGATTGGACGGCGAAACGCTACGTAGCCATGTGACGTATGTGTGGTGGAGAGAGTCGCGCTGGTTACTCATATTTGAAAGCACTTATATGGGTCACTGAGCTGGCACGAGCCGAACGAATTGTATATTTAGGTATTATGATCTGTGTTCTTTCATGGGGTGCCATTATTTATGAAATGTTTGGTGGCCTGTTTACGGCCCCTTGAACCTCGCTGCAAGGAGCCTCGTAATACGCTTAAAATTTCGTCAACTTTCGGTCATTTTAACGCAAGGACACAAACATGGATGCCGGCTATATCGCTAGCATTGCCTTACCGTAAGCACAAATGTATAATGGCTTATTCCCCGCGGAAGTTCTAGATCATGCAGCTCATGAAACGCTGAGACAGAAAGTTCCAGAGCGGAGAACCGGAGGAATCTCTTGAATTCCAAGTGCGAAGCAACTCACAAGCTAATTGTTTCATAATATATGAAGCCTGCTCATATGCCTAATGACACATCAACTACAGCGACACCAGCCACGACAACTGTTTTTTATTTCATGCTTCAAAGTACGTCTCTGTGCAAGCTTGCGTGCTCATTCAGGGATGAAAAAAACCATGCAAGGGCATACTCGCTAACAGTAGGAAGGTAGCATGCCCTATAGGGAAAAACCTTCGTTACCCCATTCTTCTCGCAGACCCCTCCAGCATTCTTGAGGTCCCCCGTCCAGGCGAGGCCCAGGGTGCCGCCCTCGAAGTCGCGGTAGGTGAACATGTAGGCGAGGCAGAAGGCGTCGTAGTCTTCCTCGGAGAAAAGTTCCAGGAACTTCTCTACACCGTAGTTGCCCGGGAAGCGGTACTCCTGGTCGCGCATGGCCTCTGCCGTGTGCACCTTGATCCGCTTGATGAGAAACGAGATGTTGTCTGAACGGCCATCTTGGTCAAAGTCTGAAAGAAATGGAGGATACGCGACAGAGTAAAAAAACAAAAAACAAAACAAAACGAAATGAGTAAAGCAAAAACATTGACTGATTTTACCGATTGCTTTTATGTATACGTGGTGGTATGCACACTAGTTTCTTCCTTGCGCATCTCAGCTAAATCCGCATAATCGGCTGTGGAGGTGGTGGTGGAAACAGCTAGCATAATCATCGAATAACGATGAACGCTTGTTGCCTATATTCGAGTCTGTCGTTTCGTTGGTAAGTTGGTTAAACAATAACACACATCCTATCTGGGTCTTGTGATTACTGTGTTACGCGTGTGCCTTATTCTTTTCCAAGAGTATATAGCTTTTAACTCTAACGAAGCTAAAATGTATATAGCCTATTGGAAACAAGAAACATCGCCCCTGCAGCGGCGACTTCGTTCCTAGATTTGGCATTCTCCAGTTACGTCACGCGTACAATTAAAGGTACTGTACCGTTCATTGTATCGGTATTGTACCGCGTACCGTTGAGGAATATTTACGGCTGTTCGGAAAGGCGTTTGGGGCGTAGTTCAGTAGGCACCACTGGGTTTTAAGTATGATCGAAAACGTTTAAAAAAATAAAAACTAAATATTGCATACATGTGTCAAAGAGGGTCGCGTACCGAATCGAAAAATATACGCAATATAAAATCGTGTGGTCTAGAACATTTCTTGTATGCGATTGTTTTTCACCATCTAAAGCAGACACAGCCTTGCTAAGCCTAACGGATGTGGAGGCCGCCATCTTGTGAAAGGTAGGCTGGCGTTGGATTATATTATATTGTGTTAGGTTACGTCAGTCAGGTTCGATTCGTCTAGTGTTCGAGGGGGACGGGGTAAGGGCTGTATGCGATGCCGGCATCAGACTGTGCCGCCAAAGCAATAAGCATTGTGGACTGTCTCGAAGAAACCGGCAATAAAAATTAACTTTTACACGTTTCGCACAATATTCTACCTTAATTTTTGTTCATTTTGCCTGTGGGTGTTTTATTGTGTTTCGATAATAAAAGAAAAAGAAAAACAGTGGTCCTTTCAGGGAACTACATCCGGCGTTGGACTTTAAAACAAAAAGACCCTGGATGAAGGGCCGCGCCCAGCACTTCTAAAGATTTCTAAATTTTTCTTGTTCCTGCATCGTCGTTGTAAACTGTGATTTAGCTGTTGTGTGTATGACACTCTGTACAGCGTTGGTGGAATTCGAAGTCACACCCTCCCTAGATCTGCTGAGTATCATACCTAGGCCTCCGTCCGTGTATTACACTGTGTAATTTACCCATACGCCAAAAAAGCGTTTTGATTCCTCCAGAAAAAGCTGCTTGTGCTAAACACAGTGTGAGGAAGATCACCGATCGCAATCATACCCATCGCTACGACCATCGCGCGAGACCGCGCCCAATTCATTCTGGTCTCGGCCTCCATCCTTTCCGGCTGCTATTAAAAACCCTACCTCCATTGGCTACACCTGTCTCGGGTTTCTGCCTAACAATAGTTTGGTTATCTACAGTAATAGGGCTTGCTGCATGGCCCAGAATTGTGGCGATGTCGAAGGGTGGCGCATCCTATACTAACATCACAGTTTATGACACGCGAGAAAGTGTGATGTCGATGGCTATCGTCTATGCTGTGATCATCTCTTGGTGCTCGTGTCATGGCCCACAGCCAGCATTTAATTACATCAAACTAGTGCTCTACGTCAAAGTAGAGTCACTAAATAGGGGTACAGAGTATCGCATTCCTTTTCCGCACCAGAGCCGCAGTTCGGTGTCCGCGATTGGGCCAATCGTGTCACGTGGTTTCTCCTTCCAAGAACGTGCCGTCCATGTTGAGTCCCCTCCATCCAAAACCAGTTTCGTCGGTTGCGTTGCGAGCCTGCTCGACTGCGCGGAAAAGGGGGAGATTGGCATCCCATTGCTAGGCGACTAAGCCGCCCAGGAACCAAGATGGCGGGCTCGCTCGCCGGCGTGGATCAATGTCACTACTCTGCTTACTATTTAGTGACTCTACGTCAAAGTTAGTCTATAATCTGCGTGCTAGACAGAAATCAGGACATTATTTGTGACATTCGGCGAACACGCACGTCTTTGCACTTGTTCACTACTTTTTGTGACATCCAAAAATTTTACATATCGTGACATAATGCAACGTAACATTGTTACGAACCACGCACCGCACTTTCAGTGTTATAAGCGTCACGCATAGTCGTATACCCAGGTGAATGATATTTGCAAGTGGAGACCATTCACAAGTGGTTAAACAATTTCCAGTCGCATTTTAATTTGAGCACATACGGCTCCTCCTGGTCCATAACAATGAGCGTATAGCGGAAAATATGATGAATACCGTTCACGCTGCATGGAATTCATTCCGTATTCATGCCGCTTTGAACCGCTTGTGTATTTGCCCTTTCTCAAACTGCTTTACATCAAGCTACGGCTAACAAAAGATTCAATTTTCTCCGTCCTTTTTTGTTTTTGCTTTCGGCGATTCCACTGAAAACGCAATCTATCGTGCATGTATTCAACGCGCTGTAAGAATTGCCATCACTCTACGGCATTATCATCATCGAAAGCGACAGATGACAATTTCTCTTTGTTCAAGCAGTCGCTCTCGATTGCCAGCCTCCTCGACATGTGCCTGATTACATTCTCCATTGTTCCGTCTGCGAGTCCGGTAATTTGTTAGTCGCTGTGCGAAGTGATTCTGGAATGAAAGCCATGGACCAACACTGGTGCAACAACGAGTCCGACCCATTGTTTCAGCTTAGGGTGAAGATTTGTCATAATCATAACGAGGATTGTAAAAAATCACAGTTTTTATTAAAAATAGCCAGATTTATTTCAATTGAATCGTATTTACTTGCCTAAATCAGTTCTTTTCTTTCTTTTATTTCTTTATATATTTTTTACAAAGCGTGTTTGTCAAACAACAAACACCACGCTTGTGACAATTTGCGAAATAAACGACGACGAGATAGATGGAACAGTGGTGGCTGATATTTTAGGTTACGAAGATGAAGAAATGCGCAAAATACTCTGTTGGTGTGCCAAAGCGAATATCAATTGTGTTTCATTCGACCCTTTCTCACTCGAGAAAAAAAAAAGAAAAAAAAAAAACGCGGCCCTTTCCCTTCTCCTTCGTCCTATCTACGTGGCAGAGACAAAAAAAAAATTATCGCAATGTATCGATAACAAAAATGAAATCCCGTGATAGACTGCTTCGCTGCAAATTTGTTTTGGCTCTCTGCTAGGGAGACCAGTACATGCCGGCACAACGGGTTGACGGAAAATGTCACGTGGCTACAGCGCTTTCCATATGACCGCGCCCTCGTGAGCACGCCACAGGGAGTGCAAGTTTGGGGCGCAGGGGACGAAAAACCCGCATATAGTCATCGCAGAATGTTGAAGCAGTACGAAGACATCTGTGTGGCACTTCGACAGGCGTACGAGTGGCCCAAAGAGTTCCAAAGTGGAGTGTCAAGTTTGAGTTGAAGTCACTGGATTGGGGAAAGTAAGGCCATACTTTCCCGCCTCGACCGTGGAGAAACAATGGCGGGTTGCAGCATTTGTTTACATACTACGGTCGCCATTGTTGCTCCAAGGTCGCGGCGGCGAAGATCAGAGGATGACTGTACTTTCCCCAATCCAGGGACACTAGCTTGAGGGACGCATTTCACTGCGGCCGACCTCACCCTTCGACGCCGCCGAAAAAAAATCCGTGAAATCGAAGAGCTCATACAGGGAAACTAGCGTGTCATCATCACTGACTGAAGAGTTGAACGTTAGTCACGGCTCGGCGCACCACATTCATGACATTCTGCAGTACCACAAAGTATCCGTCAGGCGAATACCAAAACAATTTACCCCGACCTTGCGAGACGCTACTGCGACGCTATGAAGCCGAGGGAGATGGTTTTCTTCGACACATTGTCACCGGTGACGAATGCTGGATCTGCATGCCCAGTCAGAGACCAAGTGAGCAAGCGAGGAGTGGCGACACACTACGTCACCAATACCAAAGAAGTTCCTGGCAATCCTAAGGTGTCCACACTCATGCTCACGGTCTTCTGGAACCATATAGGCCCAATAGTGGAACATTACATGGCCAAGGGACTCGTTGAGCACAGTGCATCATACTGTGATCTGCTTGAGAACCACTTGAAGCTCACAATCAGGTCAAAGAGCCCATACTGGACCAATATTGGACCAATATTGGCGTCTGCTTGCGGCGGCTGCTACGACCCGCCTGCAAGGCGAACTGGTCGTGACGTCAAGCACAGGGGATGTGGCCGATTGGCCGACGGTCCTTTGCGAGCAAATTGCAAAATTTGCAAGCAAGCTTGCAAACTTCGCCATGAAATATGTTTTAACTTGACTTGTAGCTAAGATGGCATCAAAGCGCTGTCCTCGCTGACAATTTGCGCTTCGCCATATTTCTACGGATTTCGATGGCAGATATACGACAGCGTCGTTTGTTGTCCAAACCGAAACCATGCGCCCCATGTGGTCCCCCTGGGTGAGTGCTCCCGGTCGTCCACAACTGGCTGAAAGAACTGGATGTTAATGACGTAAGCTCGATTCAAAGGGATGTATCCGGCGGTCACGCCTCGCTATTTTTGTGTGGTAATTGCGCCCCTGGTACCACTGACGGATAAAAGTCGATGTGTTTATGTGAACCATTTCATGCAGAGTACTCGGAATTCGGGTAAATCATTTCATGGTCCCTTTAATATATACGCTACTTAAGTAGGTCAAGGGACTTTTTTTTCTCTTCTGTCACATCAAACATTACATCAAGAGACTGCACGTCGCTCTAAACAAGGCTTCTGACTGTTCTGAGGAAGTCCTCCAATAAGAATCCCTCTGGTAGTTACCTTTTATAAACAAAATGGTCAGGCAAGTAAATGAAGACAAATTTTCCATTTTCTCATTCTTTCTCTCTTTCTCAATTCTTACTCAAATTATCATTTCTGGCTCTGTTGTTGCACCCACAAACACGTTTTGGAGTAGCTGGTCCTCACTTGGTCGGGACTAACCTCTCCATATTTTGCTTTCATGTTCAATCAATCAATCAATCAACCAACTCAACAAATTCTCCACCATACCTGTGGTCTTGTAGATGCTGTTCACCTTCTGCACGTGTCGAGTCATGGTTTCGATGCAGGCTTCCTCAGAGCCCATCTTCTGAAAGAACAAATGGTCCGCCTGCAGATACAGCATACACGTTGTCTTCTTAGGGTCGATCACCACGTTCTTCCCCACCCTGTCCCCGCTCGCCCACTGCGTCCTCTGCACTGATCGAATACCTAACGCTGCAGAGTCCGACACTTCTTGTTTGTAGTGCAGTGCGTCTCCCTCACGCCAGTACAATGGCGGCTGGGACACGTGCAATGCGTCCTCCTCCAGACTTCGACGAAGACGCCCGGATGGAGTTGACGATGACGAAGGTTCCGCGTCACAGTCTGGTCTCTTAGAGAAGCAGGTTACGTTAGCCGGAAAGCTGACGTCCGACGCCTTGTAGATGACGGAGTGAAAGTCCTGCGGTTCGTCGAAGTACCTCCCCGCAGGTTCTACGTAAAAAGCCTCGCCGCTACGAACTGTTATGACGCCATCGAAATGGCCGTCTGTTGTGATGACGCCTTCAACAGAGGATTCTTCGTCGTCTGCAAAAATAGTGCAACGAACGTGGACACACTATAGACTCTTATTTCACAACCTCCTCGTATAATGCTTAAGCCTATCTGCGACTAACTGGGTTCTATCCATTGTGCTGGGCATATCAGTCAGCAAGTTCCTCACCTTCCAGGTACCCCTTGAGAACCCTTGAGGTGTCGTACGATATAAGACCTCTACTTGATGATTCAAAGGCCACGTCCGGACTGAACACTGAGGTGTCGCGCTTCATACGCAACTTGAACAATCTGTGTAACATGGAGATAAGAGTAGATCAGAATACCCGCGCAAGCTTTGTACGCACATATAACAAGAGGGCTGCTTTGGCTGGTTATAATGGTTGAATCATGTCCACACAGATGTCTGGCAGCCTGATATTCGATGAAGCACAATGCAATAGTAACGGAAAGGACAATAATGTCGGTTATACTGGTTATGAAAGTACGGAAAGAAATAGCCATGCAGACCTGTCGAACGGTGACAGTTACATTCCGCTGTACGATGTATGCACAAACCGTACCGCGACGTTATTGGCAATTTCCTTTCGGACATATCTCATATGGTCAAGTCAATGCTGGTACGGTTCCTTTCGGTGTTTCACACAAACTGGACATGCATGATTTCATTTTCATGGCACCTAGCTCCGTTGACTAGTAGCTAACAACCCATGGATACTTAGTACTCAGATTCCTCCGTACCGCGATAATTTTCCCTTGCATATGCTCTGCCAGCTGTGACGTCATATGGGTCGAGCTCTGCAAATCTCTTATTTCTGTAGCGAACATCAATAAATATATGACATTCCTGATATATATAAATATATGACCTGCTGTGGGCAGCAAATTCGAGCCTAATGTCTAGCTTTGGCGATCTCTTGCTTCGGTGGTGCTGGTCTCTGAAGCCGTTGTGATTGAAGTACAACGGCTCGAAGTGACGGATGTGCTCGCTCAGCACCAGACCTGAAACGGAGGAGAAAAAAAATCGTAAGGAACGCTTAGGTTAACGCGGGTTATGTCAAGGGTTTCGGGTTCCTGGGCAGCGTTCAGACGGGGCAACTTTTTCCTGCAACTATGAGCAATTTTCTAATTGCTGGCATTCGGCCGACACCTACAACCTCCAGCAACACGATTTGCTCGTAATGGCTCCCCGACCGAAATGTTGCTCGGGCACCGGCCAATCAGCGAGGGGAGTATTGCAACGTGACGCCCGACGGCGTGGTGTGTGATTTCGTTCGTGGGTTCCTGGGTTCAAATCCTGCAGATGCAGCTGAGAAATAACTCTTTTTTGTTTTTTGTTTTTTTGCTGACGCCACCCAAACATATCAATAGCCATTTTTTGAAGATAATGGTGATCTTTTGGGGTAATAAACTGACTAAGATTTGATGAACAGCAGCTAAAGAGAAGACACCATCAGTTGAATTCGAACCCACATTCTCCGGTTGCCGTAAAGTTGCTCGTGGGTGGAGCTACCGAGTTGCTACGTATGAACACGGTCTCGAAATTGCTCACAACACGTTGGTTCGTGTTGCTGAAAAAGTTGCCCCGTGTGAACGCAGCCTTGGTTTTCTTTATGCACATTCGTAGGTGCTTTCTCGAGTTTATTATTTTCCAAGATTCAGAGTTTTTCACCGTTTATTTTTTATATCTGTGATAATATCCAAAATTCGGTGAGAAAGTGGCAGCTGTGTAGCAAACTACTCACACACACACACACACAAAAAGAAAAAAAAACAAGAGAGAAGTTAAGAAACGCCTACTGTTATGAGGCAAAAGCTGCAGGCAGCGACATCTGTCTCACGATCACCTGGCGACATTAACATCTCGGAATCCGGATTTTTTTTTTCTTTTTTTACATATAGTCGTCCGGGAGCTTTGGCTTGCGCACACCTTACATTCCGCGTCGCAACAGTTAGCTATCCTTTCAAGGGGACAACTTTTATGTCATCTGTGGGTAGTTTCATTTTAAATCGAACAACGTCTGAAAGTCGTATTTTTTAATTCACCCAGAAAAAATATATGTTAGAGGACAGCTCAAACGACGCAAATCGCGCCCCGTGCGACGCTCGTGCATGAAGTAGTTTCCGCGTAGGAGAGGAGGAAATGCTCAGGCTGCTTGGGCGCGCTTTCTTCTGGACCGACTTTAACGGGATCTAGCACCGCTGATTTTATGTCTAGGAACTGGAGGTTTTTTGTGATTATAGGCTTCACCATAGATACTGTCGACAGCCACCCACAGAACTCTGAGAGCCACAGATTTTCTGCTAAAAAATGCCAAACTTGGCGTAAACGTTCAAAAAGGCCAAACTTTGTTACCAATTTTCTTCATGATGGAACGTCTGAGAACATCGAGCTTAGTGCCATTCGATAGGACGTTGAAAGAGCTTTCGTGCTGTATAAAGTTAATTTTTCTCAGCCCAGTGGTTTCTGTGCTATTAGCTTGAGAATCACACATGGTAGGCGAAAATTGCCAATGTTGCATCTCAATTTTTTCAAAAATGCCATCTTCGATTTCCTTGATTATTTTTGAAAAGGTGGCGTCATGTCTCCACTTTAGACGCCAAGTGAGATAATCCTTTATTTTTGCCTGAGAGACCCGCAGCGATTTTTTTTTTTGTCAGGCAGGGTGCATGAGGCTCCGGCCTTGCGCGCCCCACCCACGAGCACGAGACCTTTAGCCTCCTCTTTGCTACAGGTGTTCCGCTGACGGAGAAATCAATGACCACACTGCGTGAGCTTGTTGTAGTGTTCCCAGAGCGTCACTTTACGTTTACCCAATGGTCTCCCAGTTCCGTCAGGCTCATTCAAACCGTGGGAGAGCACATGAGTTGCCTGTGCGCCCTTGACGAGAAGCCCCAGTTCGACGAACATACCGACAAAGCAGTGAGAAGAAACGAAGCGCTTCGTAAAGATCTTCATCCACTGGTAACATCGTAGCTTTTGTTTCAGGTTGTCTCCAGTCCCTCAGGCAGTATGAAAGGCACATCCTTTTCATTGGCAAAAGAACGATAACCGAAAGTTTCGAAAAACATAAAATGTGCCCATTGCGAGACCCCTGAAAGTGATAGGTGCCACCATTGGATTAGCATGGATTAGCATTGGATTAGGGCGCACAGGCAACTCATGTACTCTCCCACGGTTTGAAAGAGCCTGACGGAACTGGGAGACCATTGGGTAAACGTAAAGTGACGCTCTGGGGACACTACAACAAGCTCACGCAGTGTGGTCATTGATTTCTCCGTCAGCGGGACACCTGTAGCAAAGAGGAGGTTGAAGGTCGCGTGCTCGTGGGTGGGGCGCGCAAGGCCGGAGCCTCATGCACCCTGCCTGACAGAAAAAATCGCTGCGCGTCTCTCAGGCAAAAATAAAATACTATCTCACTTGGCGTCTAAAGTAGAGACATGACGTCACCTTTTCAAAAATAATCAAGGAAATCGAAGATGGCATTTTTGAGAAAATTGAGATGCAACATTGGCAATTTTCGCCTACCATGTGTGATTCTCAAGCTAATAACACAGAAACCACTGGGCTGAGAAAAATTAACTTTATACAGCACGAAAGCTCTTTCAATGTCCTATCGAATGGCACTAAGCTCAGTGTTCTCAGAGGTTCCATCATGAAGCAAATTGGTAACAAAGTTTGCCCTTTTTGAACGTTTACGCCAAGTTTCGCATTTTTTAACAGAAAATCTGTGACTCTCAGGGTTCTGTGGGTGGCTGTCGACAGTGTCTATGGTGCAGCCTATAATCACAAAAGCCCTCCTGTTCCTAGACATAAAAGCAGCGGTGCTAGATCCCGTCAAAATCGGTTCAGAAGAAAGCGCGCCCAAGCAGCCTCAGACTTTCCTCCTCTCCTACGCGGAAACTACTCCATGCACGAGCGTCGCACATGGCGCGATTTGCGTCGGTTGAGCTGTCCTCTAACATATATTTTTTCTGGGCGAATTAAAAAATACGACTTTCACACGTTGTTCGATTTAAAATGAAACTACCCCTGTGCCACTACAAGGAGGAGGGGAAGCATGATTCAAAGAAGGAAACCCTAAGCGCTGGACGCTTTCCAAGGTTCTAGGAAACAGCCGAAATGACCTCAAAATGCCCTCATGTCGAGTACAGTTACTAAATAATGTGTCTTATTCAGTGACTCCTATGTCGAAGTGCCTCTAGGCAAGGATGGAGCTCACCTGCATTACACGGATGCTTGGCCTATTGAAAGACTGCCGTAGTGAATTTCAGTCAAGAGGACCTCCATTGCGTGTCGCGGAGGCTGCTTACCCGAGGTGCTAGGCGATCTCCACACAAAAGAAAACGAACCCCGCAATCTGCCATCAGTGCGTCATTTTTATTTTTATTTTTTTTTAATTTTTTTGCCGAGCTTTCAGTTACTGGAACCTCCAATAGGGGAGTCGTCCGGATAAATCCGAATCACTTTTTTTTTTTCCTGAGGTTTTACCGGAGTATGTTTTTATGATAAATTCGGAAACCCGGACACCAGTTACGCCTTACACAAAGGCTCGTGACGCACACACAAAGAAAAGGATGTAGTCTTGTGAACAGGCGGCCTCAGTTTCCTCAAATACGAGGAACAAACATCGGGTACTCGTTGTTTTTCGCACAATCACTTATGCAGGACAACGAGTGCCGGCTTATACGTGGCGGAGCCTTATCCTACAGAAGGATAATGTCTCTTATGTCAGTCAAGCAGCCTCGATTGGAGCGATTCAAGTTGCAATAACATTTCCTATGTTATTGATAATGATCAATAATGATCAAAGCTCTGTATGTGCATCGCTCACACGTGCCACGGTATATTATACTTGCGCCCGCACGAAACAAGGCTAGTGTTCACTATTAAGCATGGTTCACACTAGTGCGTTCTGCTGCGTGCGGATGCGTGCGGGCGCTGGTTACCGGGGCAACAGATACGTGCGCGACCTCCCGCAGCAGAACGCAAGGAGTTCGCCCGAGCTGAACTTTTTCCGACGCACGCAGCAGCCCGCAAGCGGAGAACGAATCGCGAGGCCGCCTTCCGAGCGTGCGCAGTAGATTTCTCTCTGCGAGACTGTTTTCAACATGAGCGGCCACCGGAGTGGAAATCCCGCTCGGCGCTCATTGGCTTACGGTTTGGTGACGCAGGCATTCGGACGTAGGTATGTGAACAGCGGAACGGATTGCTTACAACGCACGCGTACGCACGCAGGCGCCCGCACGCAGCAGGACGCACTAGTGTGAACCATGCTTTAAAAACAGAACTTCACCGCATAGCACCTCCTAGCCAACTATCATCCCGAATGACATCGTCCTCGCCCGGTGATTTGTTGTAAACGGGAGGCGTACGCCTTTTTTGTGATACTTATGCGGTGCACAGTTGTCACAAAAAGGCGTACGCCTCCCGTTTTCCACAACTCAGGGCAGAGAACGATGACATTCGGGATGATGGTTGGCTAGCTGCGTGCTGTGCGGTGAAGTGATGTTTTTAAGAGTGTTGAATCTATAGTTTCCACTTCGTACTTATGGCATCTTCGACTGGCAGCCGTCGATCACTCTAGAGCGCTCTTCTTTTTTTTTATTCCGTGTTAACGCCGCGAAGCAACTATGGCTATGAGCGGCGTACAGATGTGGACAGACGGAGAGAGGACAGCATGAAGGAGTGGGGGACAGGGTGATTAGTATGCGTCCTTTGCCGACTTCAGGGGAAACTGTGCCGACATTCGTCTGGAAAGTCTTCGGAAAACCCAGGGAAAACCTCAGACAGCACATCCGGGCTATAGACTTCGACTGGTCAAAACGGAGCGCTCTGACAGCAGCTTAGCAGTTGTTTCTTTCTTCCATCTTCTTTCCATCCTGTACTCGGAGCGCACTGGCTTATAGCATTGGTACCACCATTCGAAGATACCATTAGTTTCCTGCTTTTCACCAGCTCCCGTGGCATAGTGGTTAGGATGATCGCTTTCCACGCCGAAACTGGGAGGTGACACGGGTTCGAATCCTGTCACCACAGCTGTGCTGTCTGAGGTTTTCCCCGGGGTTTTCCGAATGCTTTCCAGACGAATGTCGGCACAGTTCACCCTGAAGTCGGCCCAGGACTCATACTAACCCCCCCTGTCCCCCACTCCTCCCTGCTGTCCTCTCTCCATCTGTCCACGCCTGTACGCCGCTCATAGCCACAGTTGCTTCGCGGCGCTATCACGGAATTAAAAAAAAAATTCCTGCTTTTCACGGCTTCATTAAATAGACAGCTCGCAAATATTCAGTTGGTAGTATGTGCCCTATACCACGGCTGGAGCGCTTCTTACGGAACGAAGGAAAACGTAGCCGTTCTACGATTGCGGTTGCATTATGACGTTTCTAACACTTGCCACGAAACAGTGTTAGCAGGTAAAGACGAAAACGTGCATGCCATTGATTCTCGATGCGCAAAACGATAAAAGCGCTAGCTTCGGCACTTGGTCAACATATTCTAGGGCCTACATTTCTTCGCCGTTGCTTTTCTGCCTCGTTGCTTCGTTCCATCTCCATCAAACATGATCACACGTTACATTGTTTCACCATCACCGTCCCGGAAGCAAACGTTCATATACCACCACTCTCCAATAGAGGACGCCAACGTAATCGAAACACTTGGACAGATACGTAATACGAAACACCAATCGCGCACAGGGACTGCGACCGCACAATCTACCTACCGAACCGCATCCCTCTTCATCTAAACTAACAATAGATGGCAAAAAGAAAGTGGGGAACGCGCTCAGAACAATCATCCGGTGTCCTAAAAGAGAGAAGCAACTTCCCAAACCTTCGTCGCTATACACAGTTTACCCAGACCCCAGGCAGACAAAAGCAAATTCTTCCCTGCCGGGAAAAGATGAACCGCGTGGTCATCCGGAACACGGGTCTTATCGCCCTCCCCTCTGCGCTGTCCACCCCTGCTTCCCTCGGGACTACAGGACTGGCCTATTCGTCGTCGTCGTCTTCTTCTTCTTCTCTTTCTGTTTGATTGTTTTCTCGTCCCGCAGCAGCGGGCCGCAAATCCCTCGGATTGCTCGCGCCATGTGACAGAAGTAAGCTCACGGCTGTTTTGCACGCTAGAGAACAGCTTATAAGAAGGGGATATCTCTTCGCTTCCTGCTCTTGTGGTGCTTTTCGCTTGCCATGGTTCCTCTGCGTATAAGCGCGGTAAATAAGCGTGTGATTGCTACAGTGCGAGGCAGGTTTCCCACTTGTTTATTTTTCTTTCGTTTCAGTGAAGTATTAGACGTGCTGCTCGCCAGATGTGCGAAGGGTTGAGAAGAGGACGCGACCGGAACGGACCACATTATTCCTTGACTATCGAATGTGGATCAACAATATGGTGAATACATTTTCTTTTTATTCACTGGTAACGTCTGGTATACGACCGGTGTCTGCATTTAGACTTTTCAGACTTAAAAATATTGCGATTTCCTAAGGATAATTTAACGCTTTTGAATGAATGTGTTCCTACAAGAATGTTCAGCGTTCTTTTCACAATTCTTCTTTTTTGTCACTTTTGTATCGGACATGTTATAGAACAGTTGCCCGTATCTGTGGCGACACTGCCGCATCTGTCACACGGGAGGCTTGCCGTTGATTTCGAACACCTCGAGTTGCTTAAAATGCGCTGAAAATCTCAGACATTCTGTCTTGGGAGCAATGTTACAAATGTACTCAAACAGCGTACTGCTATCTGTTGATGATGGTAATAATAGTTACAGGAACAAGAAAGAAATGGGAACGTGAGTGCGACAAAGTCGGACTGGATACCCAAGTACACCTGCACTTGATTAACTAAGAGAAGGTGAAGGTGAGAAGAGTGAGAAGGTGAATGTAAAGTAGAGAGGAGGAGGAAGATAGTAGTAGGAGAGGGTGAACGCTCAATCATTGGAAGTCACTAGTGGAAAACGCATGCAGAGTGACCCATGTAGGAGAAAGGTGGGGCAAGATGAGACAGAAATTTGCAATTGAATATGGAATTTTTATTTTTCGTGTTTTTCAAGAAAACTAGTCCTAGGCACATTTCTCAAAGGTCTAGAGCTTCTGATCTGTAAATCAGAACAGACGTAGCCGGTTCTAAAATAAACACAGAACAAAAAAAATTAAAAATGAAGATTGTCTCGTCTTGCGCCAACCCTCGGGACAAGACGAGACATCGCGTGGGGCAAGATGAGACACGGCGCGATAATGAACTATACAAATTAGTTTTTGCAACCGAAGCACCTACACAGCCCCCTTGAGCCCACCGCCCACATGATGTGCAATAAAACCACAAAGAACACGGTACTATTTCCCTCCACCATCCTTTGCAAACAAGACACCGTCAGTATGGTGTGTCGCTGGTCGCTCGCTTTTGAGTGCGCTTCTGCTTTGCTGGAAATATCCTAGGAAACAGGAAAATTTGCTGGAAAGTCTTAGGCAATATGCAAAAAAAAAAATATAAAGCCTTATCTCTGAGGAACAAGCATTACATTAAGTTGTCATGTCTTGCCCCATGCATATCATCGGATGCATTAATTTTTCAGGTAAGCACCGGATAACCAAGAGTGCCCATATTTTGCGCATATCTAGATGAATGAATAAAGAAATATGATGTGGACTTACATTGACAGAATAAGCCTGCGACACGCTGCTGCGCAGCTGACAAGAAAAATGACTACAGCAAATCGCGCCTTTTTTGCGCCTCTTTACATTCCAGGCAGAAGTAACCAATTTTTTTTTCTCTCTTCAGCGCAAACACCAATCCGGACAATTTTCACGTGCAATATAGCGGACATGCAGAGCCACCTATGAGTAAAGTTTCAAGCGCATGGAGCAACACGTCTCTGAGACAGGCGGCGTCGAGCGAAAAATGTCGCATCTTTGCTCGTGTCTCATCTTGCCCCACCTTACGTAGGGAAAATAATAAAATGTCTCCCAGCCGGGTTGCTTCAAGAAACCGGACCAGTGCTTGCAATAACGCGGCTTAGTGCTGCGGCTAGGGTTGCCACTTTTGACTGACAAAGATACCGGCTGAGTGAGTGAGATAAAAGGGGAGAGGAGGAAATTTGATATTGGGCGAGGGAAATAGAGAGGTTGGGAGAGAGGGTGAAGTAAATTCTTCAAGAGCGACATCACACATTTGGCAGTGTGCATATAGTGTCCGCGCTCCCGTTGTGACTCTGAGTGGTTTTAATGTGCACAGAAGAGAGGCTGTGGAAACTAGAAAACGTCGAAAACGTCACAAATCATGTCCTGAAACCCAGGAATTTTGACGGAATTTCCCCATGAAATTCCTACCACTGCGAAATACGGGCAAAGCGCTGCCGGTGTTGCCTTTCAAACCGCAAGATAAGCAAATAACCGGCAGGGCTGGTGAAACACCGGCCACAGGGCAACCCTATGCTGCACAAGCCAACGACCCAAATTATGACAGTATCAAGACGTCGACCAGCGGCATGGCCGAACAGGTTAAGGCGTCCACCTCGTTGGTGGTAGCCAAGGTCGTGAAGGCTGAGAAGTGGTGGGTTCGAATCGTACCACCGGCTGTGCTGTCTGAGGTTTTCCCTGGGTTTTCCAACAGACTTTCCAGACGAATGTCGGCACAGTTCCCCCTGAAGTCGACCCAGGACGCATACTAACCCCCCTGCCCCCACTTCTTCCTGCTGTCCTCTCTCCATCTGTCCACATGTGTACGCCGCTCGTAGCCACGAACAGACGACCAACCGGTGGATCTCTTGACGTAGAATCCCAGAACGCGTAACCGTTGTTGAATACCATTAACACGTAACGACAAGAAGAAGAAGGCTGCCGTGCTAAATCCACGAGCAGCAAAACTATTAGACGACAAGTATGCGAGCTATAGCTTACAGGGAGTCTTCGGGACGATCGGAGAACAAATTGCTGCACATCGTAGTTGGTGCATAACATCCACTCTATACCTGCCATCAACTTTGTTTCTTCCTCGTGTGACGAATTATGTCTCAAATAAGGAAGCAATGAAACCGAAACTGGAACGTGGAGAGGAGGCCGCAAGGCCGTCCCAAGGCCACCGTTTTTTTCCCTACCAAGGCCACCGCGTTGACGTCACTCTGCATGGGGCGAACAAGTAGTATACCACGCCGGTCGCAGCCGCTGTGTTACATTCCCAAAACAAAAGAATGGACCAAGATTCGGGATCATATTACTCAGACATTGATGGAAACAGCGGTCAGCTGCTTCCCTGAGAGTCAGGAAACGGCACAGGAATGGTATGACTAATGCACGGTGACGTTGGCCGACCAGAGAAAAAAAGAAAAAAAGAAGTACTTCCATCGACGCTCGGTTGTCGAAGACAGACCTTTTAGAAAAAAATCAAAAGTCAATTTTCTAAAGATTTCAAAAGTCGTCTTTATGATTCTACCTTCGTTTTCAAGTGAGATATTTCACAACTGAACCTCTGTATGCAATAAGAGGATAAGTCGACTTATCACTTTTTTAGTATCTTTGGCTGCAATGACATCTACATACCAGTTTGTACCTGCCAAAGAAAATTTAGGACCGTATTGCAATTTATTGGCCCGCTACAGGACGGTACGAAACGGGACACGCATGTGTGTCAATGGGACGGACTGTCAGATCAGGCCCCTTTTCTACACGCGCATTCAAATGGTGTAGTTTGAACTTTGCTACGACGCGGACAGGAACTTCGACTTCCACTCGAGAAATATGTTCTCTGTACATCATGTGACCGTATCAGCAGTGCCATTGAGCGTTGTAATAGGAAAAGCGTGTGTACTAATGTAAGAAATCATACTATGCTGGCCATCTAGAACATTCAAGATTGTGCTCCTTTAGCAGCACGATAAGCTCGATCCCGGCTGCTCCACTGCCCACAAAGGTGACTTCTCCCTACCTGTCATCCCCATCAAAGTCCGACTCGTGGAAAGTGTTTCTTTTCTTTTCTTTTTTTTTTTTCCTGCATGAAAACCCTTAGAACCTTATCTGTTTCAGGTAGTACGACGGCCTTTGTATTAGCATGTGCTCTATATCTTCTACAGAAATCAATCGTATTATCGTTGGCTTAGTTGACGCTGCAGGCGGCTACTATAGATGTGATGCTGTGGTACCCACATTGATGCAGGCGTATTATGTTTTCTCTAATTTAACTCCTTTGCAACTTCCACTGAGCGTACCACGCATTATTCGTCTCAAAGTGTTTGGTCTGAACACCCTTTCTTTTTTCTTCTTTGCGTTGGGCTACTGTTCCAATGCCACCCTTTCAGAGCTCTCGCGGTCCTCTTTTTCCAGTAAGTTCAGTCCCGCCAAACAGTTCTCGTCGCGCATGAAAGCATATACCCGTCGGACAATCTGTAGGATATTACCCTCTCAATGTTCCATCGTAACCCAACTTGTGATGCAACATTCAATATCAATTGCTACGGCAAGCACACAAGGCTACACAGCAAGCCCGCACCTCCTGATACGACATATACGAGGGGACGTGCGCTGTGTTGCTTGCTATGTTCCTATTGCGCTCGAGCGACCCTGACAAAAACAAGCAAGCTCGATATCGATTTTAGCTAAAGAGAACTCGGGGCAGTTATAACAGTTCGTCATGGTCTTTCTGGTCTAGTTCTGTCTGGCTCTCATTGAAAGAAAGCTGCTTTTGATATGCTCATGGCCAGTTTCCTTTCGATCTCAACTCAGATTGCTTTCTTAAATTCAACATCTGCTTCAACAGAGTTTTAGCAAACCGTCAGTAATAGCGTGATTTGCGTAGAACCGTATCAAGCGGAATCAGGGGATAAGATTCTGAGTGATGCACGGCTGCAGGCACGATAACCTTACCAACGGTGTGCTAAAACTGCCTAACGAGTAAGGAGCAGTAAGGGATATCTTTCCTCCACTATAAAGGATTGACCTTGTAGCTGGCCGTATAGCACCGTTCACCACCGACACAACGGCGTTTTAGGGGACTGGAGCCTGTTCACGATGGCCGCTCCGAAAACTTGATGAACGAATCGCGCTATTCCTTTCAAGTGGCTATAACGTCGCACCTCTGAGCTTTGACTTGACTACGTTCTACATCATGTGGTTTTCGCGTATGTTAGCCTCGTCTATAGCGTCAACGCAACTTCGCCCTACTCTCGACTCCAGGCTTTCGATCCCTGCTAACAATGTTTCAGTTTCTGCTCCTGTACATGAAAAACTGGACTGTTCGTTTCCGATAACGATGCAAGAAGGCGAAGGGCGTGTTGGTTAGCCTGAACATGGTAAAGAACGCACAGAAACGGGGACGGACACGGACAGCGTTTTCGTTTCAAAGGTACTTACGGTACCGGTTTTCGTTTCTGTTTACAAAGCAGTAGGGGCTTTTAGAACATCGTTTCTGTGCCCGACATTCGATAAAACATAACCACGCGCATGCGCCTTAGCGACAACTGTTATCGTATAAACGATCAGCGTTGTCGCTAAGGTGCATGCAGGTGGTTATCGGCTGGTCGAAACTTTTTCGGCGGAAACTTCGAAAGACAATAAATCCTCCGAGTATCGGGTCGCTCTTTCGGGTGTCTTTCGTTCGTTATCGCGGAACCTATCTTCAAAAGATTCCGATGTGTTGTGTACCTCCGCACATCCGGTGTTGGCTCGTACGCAAAGAAATACTCGATCTTGCTCCAGCTGAGATTTGCTAGGAGGAGGGCGTCAGCAAACTTGCACTCGTCATGTTGCGAATAAGGAAGGATTGATTTGTATTTACAAGCCTGCGATACAGAAAATTTCGATGATAACTTCGAAGGACAGTTTAGTCTGACTACCTAACTTTTTTCTGACCACTAATTCCACAGTGTTGCTTCATTAGGATATCACATTCTTAGCGCAATTAAGTAGTTTTGCCAACCATATTTAATTCTGCAGCCATCAAATGGTGCCCCTCCCATGTCTCTCCATCTGTAGTGTCGGAGTAAACGATGTACTAAAGCTGCTCGTGCACACGAAGATCGACACGTAATCGCTATCGCATATCGCACCGGCAACGACGACCTACGAAAAGTGCTCAAGAGTTACGGATTCAATTGAAGAGTTACGGATTCATGCGGATTGAATTGGATTGCTTAGATTGGATTGCTTATTGCATTGCTGGATTGTTCATTGGATTGCTCAACTTGCTCGCAAAACACGCGAAGCTACAACTCATAAAAATACCTAATACTAAAACCCTAAAGGAGATAAGTGAAAGTCATAGATATTGTTATCTCTGCTCACCTCGTTATGTGTTACAGCGGCATCTAGAAACGTCCCTGGCCCAGTCCATCCCTCTCGACACATATCCCTGGCCTCGTGGGGCCGAAAAGCCAGATCCCCGTTCCGGTTCTCAAGCAATCTACTTTGGAAATGATTGAAACAAAGTACAGAAGCTGCACGGCTGTGTTCACAGACGGTTCGTCTCGTCGGATGGCTCCTCCGCTGCCTTTGTCATACCGGACGAGTCACTATCATGTGGGTTTCGCCTGTCACATCGCATTTCGTCGACCTCTGCGGAGCTGTATGCCATCATGCTATCTCTAAAGTCTGTCTCGAAGTTCCCTCCTCGCTCCTGGGTGATCTACAGTGATTCAAAATCAGCCATGCAATGTGTAGGAAGCATGGGCATCGGCGGCCCTTTGGCCCCGGTGGTAGTTAGTATCCTGACGGCGCTCAAGGTTCTTGTTGAATAGGGACACCGGTTGACCCTAGAGTGGGTCCCCGGCCACATTGGCATTCAGGGCAACGAGGAGGCAGAGTTGGCGGCTGCTGCGGCCCACCGTATCTCCAGAGCCGTGCCCATTATCCTTTCCAACGAAGATAGATGCTTCTATTTGTCTGCGTTTGTGTCACCCTTGGCCCGCCAGCAATGGCTCCATGACATCACTCAATGGTCACTCCTCCATGCAGTGGACCCGTCATTATCATTTAAGAGGCCAGGTGGCTTCCCTCCGCATCTTTACGTCACTTCCGCGGCGTCTACGACTCAACGTCGCCTTCACCCCTGTGTTCCGGGTTGGGTTACAGTAACACGGCGCTGTGCCCAGCTTGCCACACCCCAGCTACGATCCTCCATATCATCGAGGACTGCGGCCGATACACGAATGAACGCCGGGTGTTTCGACTCCAATTTGAGCTCCTTGACCATAGATCATTCAGCTTGTCCAAAGTACTCGGCCCATGGAGCTCTCCTGCGCATCAGTGCAGGGCTGTTTGCTCCCTTTTTGCTTTCATGAAAGCCACTGGACTCCTCGAAGAGCTCTAAACAGAACTACGACCTGTCGTCGCTTCGCGTTCATCATAATTCATCCTCTCATATTGGCCGCTGTGAAGTGGGGTAGGGTCCTGTGGCTACCACGGGGAAACATCCCATGCCATTATCACTTCTTCGTTTATTGTTGTTGTTGTTGTTGCTCACCACATGGTAACTTATCGATACAGCGCCGGTTACATGCTTCGCTGAATAAATTAACAGAAGTACCGCAACAGCGGGATACAATTTGTGTGCATTTTTCGCAGTCACTTTTTCAATTTCGCCTCCCGTTTTATTTGTGGAGCACAATTTTACCCCAACAGTGGCTCGTCTATTTCATATGGTGAGTCATGAGGGCTGGATAACGTAAGCCCGCGACAAGTACAACTGCATCAGAAGTGCGACGCCGTCCACCAAGCACGAATTCGGCGAAGCACGAATTTACGTATCTCTGTTGAATCATTATATCAGTTGAATTTCGTTTCTGTTCCGGTTTCTGGTAATACAAACGAAAATACTTTCGGAGGAAAACCAAGAGAAGACACTCAGACATCTCAGCCGGTACCGGGATTCCAACCCAGGTCACTTCCCTGTGCCCCAGAGTTAGTTAGATGGATGGAAGAAAAATTGAGATGGTGGTTCCACACCTGAATCATTTGGCTTGATTTCATTTGGAAGGAGATTCGGAGAGCATTGGGTTCAGCTCCGTACGCTTGCATCTATCCGTATTCAGCTTGTCAGTTTGTGTATGTTTCGCGTATCACCATTCCTCTATCTAGGGTCATATTGAAAAAAAAAAGTATTGCGCCTTCATCTTCGTGCACGAGGAAAACGCGCATTTTATTCGTTACCTTCATTCCGATTCCCTCCTGATTAAGCTACGGACGTTATAAGTATAGGCATGGCTTTGCAAAGCGGCGGCATCCAGAGAGATATGCAGCGATTCGTGCAACTTGTGATGATCAGTCTAAGCAGAGACACGTGCCTTCCGTTTCCGTTCGTGTGCAAAGCATCCAAGGCGACTGCACTTTCCCATAAAGTGAACAGTGTTCGACTAATGCGGTTTATGTGAGCAGCGGCAGGCTGAAACACTATACCAGCAGCGGTATCATTCTGATGAATGTTCCGAAGTCTCAGCAACTTGAGCTAGAAGATCACTTACGGGGAAAACCACATCTTACAAAATGTGGTAAGCAGAAGGACACGTCGAAGCCCGAAGCACTTTAGATAGCGCGTTAGGCTCGTTAATCTATACAATATATATATATATATATACGGTGACGGTATATATATATATATATATATATATATATATATATATACCGTCACCGTCACTCTGCAGCAATTCCGTTTAAGCCGTTCCCGCTTCCGTTTGACATTTGGCTCCGAGCTCTTCAATTTATGTGTTAGGCTTTGCCGCAATTTAAACTACGCCATCGAGGACAAGGTATCTACTGGTATAGAGTAAAGGTCGTGCAGGCCAGCCCTGTAAGCACTGTAGATATATGGGGTAGTTGGTAACATGATGGTAGACATATCGCAGCAATTTAACGAGGGACGCAACACAGAATAATCGTGTCCCGTCTTATTCTGTGTTGTGTCCCTCGTTAAGTTGTTGCGATATATCTACAGATGCTACTGCGATATATCTCTCTCTCCTCGTTTTTTTTTTTTTTTTTGCTTCTTTATGCTACGGTGCGGACTACCCCTTTAAATGCTACAGGGAGTGAGCATTCGAAAACAGCATCTCAAATCTTTATTATCGCTTTCGAAAGGACCACAGTAAGACTGTGCCTTTCGGCAAACTACTGTGCGCTGCACGAAAACGACCAGCGGAATTCGCCATAAGTATAAACTAGTATTTCCACACGTTGTCCTTTCACTGCCATATGACTTGACTCTGATGGGGAATTAGGCGGAGGAGTAGGAGGTGAAAAATGATCTGTGGCGGACAGCCCGCGGATATGAGAAACAGTGCTGGATTAATGAAACAGCGAGGATTATAATGTCGCCACTTGGCTGTTCCTGACAGATCGTGATGCCAGTGAAGTTGAAGTTGGCAAAGTGGAGAGCAGTGGTTCATCCAGAATCGTAAGCAACGGGACTTGGGGAAGGGGGGCAAAAACTTTGGGGAAGGTCATTATTACAGATACGTTGCAACAGCTCTACATACCATTGCCGACATGTGTCTCAAGTTGAAATGACACAAGCCTCCCTGTAGCAGGTGCGCAGGAAACAAGGGCACGGTGTTGTCGACAAAGATTTGTGGGGGGGGGGGGGGGGTGTTAAGGGGGCTGTAGGGGGTCTAGATAGATCACTGGTGTAGAGGATGACGAGATGACGCGGGCAGACTGGTAACATTGTTCAGAAATGTCTTATGAAGACTTCGTCTTGTACCACATTGCTGGAAACCACACACACAAAAAAAAAAAAGAAAGTGTAAAGAAAGCAACTGATGCTCCTCTCCTCAAAGAGGTCGAATAATCAGTTTTCGTGCATCATATGCAATTTGTTCTAAGGAACTTCTATTGTATTCGTGAAATCCAATATCAGGGCGTTTTTTATCCTTTACATATCTTTTTATAAAAAAGCTATGAGAGCAACATAGACGTCGTTTTCGCAGTTCAGTTGCACGGGCAGGCGGACATCCTCTCGAAGGAATGTAACTTTCTTGTTATGTAACTACTAGATGACTAATTACCTAAAATTCATTAATTATCTCTCTAATTAAGGGACTTCACTCCAAAGTGAGATAGCAGAATTGCAGACAATCCTCGTTTAAAGCCATTCCACGTTTAACAAAAAATAAATAAAAATCCTGAAACGCGCCCGAATTTCGCTATGCAGATGAGCCGAAGCCGTGCCGGTCGGTAGTGCAGCGAGGACAGCGCTCATTGCACGTCAGAGGACCACGTGCTTTGGAGCGATGGAGGTGATTGGAGTCGGTGTCACCGTCGGCAAAGGTGACAGAGGTGACGCGCTCCTGAGGCGCTGTGTTTTGGTTTCGGTTCATTTGCATAGCGACATTCAGCGATGGATATTTATTTTTATTTATTTTAACATACTGCGAGCATAGAAGCCCTAGCAGGAGGGGCTCTTTCAACAAATATGTGTGATCTACAAGAGCGCACAACTACTATAGAGAACACGGAAACAAAACCGTAACAACACATAACATCAAGAAATAATTCTTTCCAGCTCTTTGACAAAGTTTGGAGACTGGAAAGCATCGGGTGGGAGAGAATTCCAGTCCTCAACTGTTCTGGGGAAGAAACTCCGTTTAAAGCAATTCGTTTTAGCAAATATTGGGGACAGTAAACGATCGCTCTGTCTATGTCGGGTCCGCCTTGCCGTCAGCGGTTTTATACAGTCTGGTAATTTCAATTTAAATTTTCCAGACAAACAATTATGTAGGAACGTTAATCGTGCTATTTTTCTTCGTGCTTGTAGGGAGGGGATTCTCGTTTCAGGATTCTAAAAAGATAGGATAGCTTTCACCGATGATTGTCTCCCATTCTGCTATCTCGCTTTTGCCCGAAGTTCCCTAACTAAAGAGTTAATTAATGAATTTTAGGTAATTAGTGATCTTGTAGTTACATACTGTCTTGCGAGAGGATGTCTTCCTGGCCGTATAACTCAACTGTGAAACGATTCGATTCGATTAGATTACAATTTGATAAGAAAAATATGGAGATGCAAAAACGACATCTATGCAGCTCTCGTAGCGCTTTACTAAAGATTCTGTAAAATATTTTTAAAAAAATGCTCTATGTAGCGCAACGTGCACTTGTGCAACACTGTAATGCACTTCGGACGCAAGTATAACAAAAGCTCCCGACCATTATCGGTGCCGACAGTATAATTAGATAGTGTGCCTAAGGATAAATATTCTTTGTTCCTATGTCGTCGATCAATAGACTCGTTTTAGTAATATATGTAAAATATTGGCTCCAAGTGAACGCTAATTTCGACGGTTCACTGCTAATTGACGGACATTTGCATTATTCGACGGACATTTTTCTTGAGCGCTCAAGTACCAACTTCACAACAAAACTGCTTCAATACAAGTACTTCCGTGGCAGAAAAATACGAGCCTCAACGTTGGAATTTGAAATTATTCTTGCGCGAGAGTTGCGCAATGAAGATGATGCATGGGATTTCTTTGCTGGGTTTTGTGTGTTGCCGAGTACATTGTTTTCCGTTTTCTGTTGTCGGTCCGCGTTGTCGCGTTTGGTTGTATAGTTTTATGGAGGGAGAGCAGGAGAGAGCGTTGGAGGGAGACGTTTCTTTTGCAATCCTGGTTTAGTGTAGGCGTAGCAGAAAACATCTGTCGACGTGAAGAGACCAAATCCACATGCCTCAAAGTCAAATTCGAAACTGATATATATCCTTTGCTCGTGCTCTCCTCCTCCCACTCTTACCTCACTCTCTCTTACACTTTGCAGACATCAACTTCGCGGCCTGTCAGGAACAGCTAAATAGCGACACATATACCCGGGCTTTTCCATTAATCCAGCGCTGTTTCTCATATCCGCAATGTCCGCTCCAGAGCATTTTTCACCGGCTCCTCCTCCGGTTAATTCCCGCTCTGCCATTAACCACGACGTCAGTTACGAGGTCCATATGGCAGTGAAGGGACCACGTGGGTTAAGCAGTTAAGGCGGCGTCCTAGATAGAGTCCCCGATGTAAATGCTGTTACCCAGTGCTGGCAAGAACTACTCCGTGGCGAGAAGGCGTGGCTTTTGTGACCGGGGGGGCATCACGCCTTCTTACGGGGAAACTTTTATATGCAGCCGTTCCTGTGACACTCATCGTCTTACGTCGAGGCAAGGAACATAAAACGCATAATGTCCCCTCGAATATTAAGACATATAAAAATAAAGGGTACGATTAGAAGCAAATAAAGAGACAAACAACAATTCGGTGGCGCTCTTAAAACGGGAGGTGGTGGTGGTGGTGGTGGTGAAAGTGAAAGGGCTCGCCGTTGTCGGCCTCACAGAGGTGGGCAACGTCACGACTCCCACCCTGGGGGAATGTGCGTCCTGGGCCGACTTCTAAGAGAGCTGCCGACGTATGTCTGAAAGCGTCTGAAGAAAACCCAGGAACAACCCCAGACAGCACAGCCGGCACCGGGATTCTAACCCGGGTACCTCCCAGTTTCAAATTTGCACCGCTCAATACGATCCCAGCCAACCATCATCCAGAATGCTGGAAGCTAGGGAGGAGTACGCCTTTTTGTGACACTTATGAAACTGCGCGAATTGTAACAGAAAGGCGGGCACCTCGTGATTTCCACAAACCAGTGGCAGTCAGCTCCCCAGAAATGACGGGGGGGGGGGGGCTACCAAGCTTCCAGGGGGTATATGTTTATGGGTACGTGTGTTGGTAGCCAAGCTGTTTTGGGCAATGTCGGAAATTTCAAGGGAGTTGTTGCCCAAAACCAGGGGGGTGTAAGGAAATCCCTGATCAGTAGATCATTCTAAACAATGGTTCAAAATTGCTTGGTCCTTGCCAGGCCAAATCCAGTCCACCCACGCTCTGCCCTCAGAGCTCTTTTGACCGTTTGGGACACAATAGGACTTCTATCCTTGTTGTGAAGGGGGCTCATTATTTCGTTCCCCACATCACCACCAGCGATGGGATAGGGTATCGCCTCCGGCGATGAAACTCCCCATTCCCGATCTTAAAAATAAAGTTGTTGTTACCGTATACAATGGTTGGCCCTCAGCGTGCTATGTGATGAAGTTCTGTTTTAACAGTGTCGTACTCCAAGGAGCATGGAAGGCCCCTCGGACATATTCTTCTCTTTTGCTTTAGCATTTACGAGCGAACCCTACCGAGGGCGCGTTACTTTACTTAATTAATTTTTTTATTATTGAACCGGGGTAACTGGGGAGTTACCCTCACTGGGCGTAAAATCGAGGTTAACGGAGATGACGTCATTGCGGAGGTATCTGCATTCCGCAACCCTGCTCCGCAGGGTAGCCGGGGTTGTGACGTCACGCATACTTCAGCCATGGGAGTCGCTGCTGCTACTCGGTGATCCTGGCAGAATACATGCAATCCACGTATTTCGCAGCACAGAAATTTTGCTGCAGTGCAGTTTTTGGGTGCGTACTTACTCAAACGTTGCTTTGTACGCCGTGAGTTCATTGTATGTCGGTATGCTTCAATTTGATAGACATTTTCGGAAACATGCGTGAATTAGTTCAGGTAAATGTTCTTAAATAATGCTGCGCTCCATATACTAAGGCATGTCATACCATTACGTTTGGCTTCTCACCAGAAGCTGAATCTATAAAATCGAGCGTTTATAAGCGCTACAATTACGAGGCATTTGTCGTCTGCTACAAATAGTGCAGCGGCCATGTTGAAAACTGGTCGGAGTTGGAAGTCACCCTCGCTGGGCGAAAATTCCCATGGGGAACAGATACTCTTGAGTCACGTGACGGACAAGAAGCATACGCCATTCCCCAACACAAGGACAATAAAAAAGGTGGCTTGCATTAATTTGAGGCGGGGTATGTAACCACATAATGAGGTAGGATGTATGGGTGAATACTTCCTGCTGTGTGTCCTGGGCATCGATCTATCGGTTCGTTGATCAGTTCGTTACTCAATTGATACCTAATTAACTACGGGATGAGCATTTGCGTCAGGATCTAGTTTGAAAAATAAGCAATTATTTAATTATTTAGTCGTCTAATTTGTTGAAAAATTAGTCATTAATCAACCAAATAATTACTAAATAACAACTTAACTAATTTGATTGCACATACCCAGGGTAAGGACACGAGCTGTTTTGCAGTCCATGATAAAAGCATTAAAACCCATTGCAGGGGAACATAAAAAAAGGACAACACAACATAGCACTAAACGGAGTTTTCGAACGCAGCTCCCCCCGGTCCCCCACTCCTTCCTGCTGTCCTCTCTCCATCTGTCCACGTCTGTACCCCGCTCATAGCCACAGTTGCTTCGCGGCGCTAACATGGAATCAAAAAGAAAAAAAAAGAGCTGCGCTCTTAGCGCGTCGCGCTGCACTGAGCGCTGTTGAGCGGCGTCGGCGTCGTAACAGGCAGAGCGAACGACGAGCGAAGCGAAGGTTGAAAGTTCAGGAAAGCGTGAGGAGGAAAGCAACGGGGGAGCGTACAGCGAGAGTGAAGATGGCGCGAGGAGGAAAGCGAAGAAGGAGGGCATGGCGAAAGAGAAGAGGAGGAGAGAAGTGCAGGAGGAGGGTGCTACGAGAGCAGTGCAGAAGCGCGCGAGAGAAAGCGCCCGTCCCGTCTACATCTTCTCAGTGGTCGTCTGTTCCTAGCGCTATCTTCCGTACTGCAATGCACCAACCAGCCCAACAACGTATACTGCTCAGCTATGATAGCAGTCTAATAAGCCACGCTCGGCCTGCGGCTTCTGTCTATATAAGCGCAATAAAACACGCTCATGATCATCATGACCATCAAGAACTGGGATAGGAGTGCTACCTGAAGAAAGTACTATGTGTGGGAAAATAAAAACTGATGTATAACTCAACCTCAACAGCAGCGCTCACATTTCGCATTACGCACTGTTGTAATCGTCCAGTGATTTTTTTTTGTGTGTGTGTGCTCTGTTGCGTCGTCTTTTTTATGCTCCCCTGGACTAGGTTTTAACGCTTCTGCACATAACCAGTTAGAACATTCACTGATTGGTTGATTGATGCATAGATGGTCTTTCATGCGGTACCGCCCACGTTACCTCCCACAGAGTTCAATACATGTACACTGTCACACACAGGCTGCTTTAGGAAGTTTAAAACGAACGAAGAGCACCAACTCCGTCTACAACGCGAGCAGGAACTGTCGACAGCTTCTGCTACAGACAGCGAAAACTGTCGTTGAAATGCGGTACCACGCGTTCATCGCCGAGACGAAAACCCTGGCGCAGCGTGACCGCGATGAGCTCATAAATGTGTTATCGCATGTCAACGACAACCTGCGTCGCGATTTCTGCCGTAATTTTTAACACGTTCGATGAACGTACTACCTTCAGGATGTGCCACCCAAATGTCTATTTTTTGGAAGTTTTAGTTTACAAGGGTCCACCCAGCGGTGACGAACTCTCCCAGCTCCTTCTGGCGCGTTGTGATGTGAGATCAGTGGAATGGTAGAGGAGATGTTGTTCCTCTACATGAGTCCTGACAAGCGATGATGGAATGTCCCAGTGGGCAGATGTTCGTGGCCTCACGCTAGGACGGTGCCGGTAGAACTGTCTGGCAGGCGCAGTGGCGCGCGGCAGCAGAGGCACCTCTCCATCGTCGTCCACGGGCCGCCACATCACCCCCACCCCTCAGACGCGGAGCTAGCGGTCCGCGTCGATACGTGAAAACGAGAAAGAAGGGCAGCACGTGAAACAGGGACGGCTGGACTTGTGTCTTCTGCTGAACGGGCAGTACCAGCGTGATGAACGGTGCGGACAACCGTTGACCTGGCGGGTTCCAGGGGCCGGCCCAAACGGAGTGCAGGCAGGTAGGCTGAAGTGAATCAGAGAGTGGGGCGACAGAACTGCCACCGGTTCGTGAGCGGCGAGCTCGTAGCGTTGTCGCCAAGGAGAGCGCCAGGAGGACCATCGGGGAGACCTGGAGTACAACTCACTGTGGCCTTCGTGCGTGTCCCAGGTGGAACGTTGGTCACGGTGCCTCTTGACTGCAATGGGATGGGCTGCATCTTGTATAGAATCCTGGTTGTAGGGCGAGGCGGGCAGAGTTGTTGAGAGTAGTGTGGTGGTGCAGATGGGGTCGTGCAGCCGCCAGCGGCGTACCGCGATTGGTTTGGGAACGTGTGATGCTCGGGAAGGTGCCGCTGGTGGAAGCCCGTGGAGTGCCATCGCGAAGCGTGTGGCGCTGTGACGCACAATGCGTGGCCATGGCGGAGTGAGCAGCCAGATGGGCGAACCATGGTGTTAAGCGGCCAGGCGTTCAAACAGACGTATATACTAACGTCTAGAAACACACATTGGAAAATGTGGTAGTAATGTTGCGTGAAGAACTACACAGGACAAGGAATGGAATGTGACGACAACGTGGAGAGACGACGTGACATCACGTGACGCACGTTCTTTCTATTGCAAAACTCTGTTACTCACGGGTTCGCAGAAGCCTCCTGGAAGCGCCGAACAAAACCGGCGCAGCGTTCGCAAGCAGCGTGAATATTGTAACGTCCAGCAACAAGCTTCGCACAGAGAATTCGAGCTGCATGGTTGATTGCATGCAAAAGCCCGCTGTACAACAAAATATCTTTGCGTATACAGATACCGAACAACTCCGCTTCCTACGGCTACCTTTAACATCCTCATACCAGCCTCCTTTATTATAGGGTAAAGACACAGGTGGAAGAGGTTATGCTCTCTCTCTCTTATTCCTCGAACAATTGCATCAGCTCTCACGCTAACTTATTTGCAAACTACAACTGCACTTCGCCTAATTCGAACCGCGTCGATATCGTGTATCCAGGAACCGTCAGTGTACCGCGTTTCTCTTTCTCTGAAGCTAACAGTCACTCGGTTACCATGCGACAGTGGCTTCCGTGGAAGCCGGCTGATCTCTGTTAGTGACAGCGCTCGTTCGTAAGTAGCTGACGAAGTGATATACGTCGAAAGAAGAAAATCTACCCAAAAGGGTCTCCTAGCAACCGTAGCACGCGCCCGCGAATTCCGACTCACAAAGCAGTGATATATCGAACGCGCGCCTTTCTGCGAAGCACCTCTGCGATCCCCCCTGCAGCATCACTGTAGAGATTACTTATTCATCGACCCTATACATTCATACGGTAGTTGGTCGCATCCAGAGTCGCTGCTTAACGCGCCGAGACTGTCTTCCTTTCACCGCGATGCGAGTCATCCAGGCGGACGGAGGAGACTTTTTTTGCGGCGGACGTTTGGAAGGAGGGGACACTTTGATGTCGGTCGTGATAGGAAAGATGAGGGTTGTTTGCGCCCCACATTTTTTTTTTGAATGAAGCAATTCGCCGAGGTAAATTCATCCTGACACTTTGGAGGGCACCATGAGATGTACCAGCTGAAAAGTACACAGTGACGTAGTGGAGGGGGAGGAGGAGGACGGTCGCCCCGGGCGCAAGATTTTTGGGGCGCAAATTATCGACAGAGAGAAAAAAAAGTTCGAAATAGAAACAATGACATTGTTTATCACTTTACAAATCTCAATTTTTTAATATTGGGCGCTGTTGGAACGATACCACGCCGTCCTAAACCTGCACCTTGTTTGCTTCGGCAGTAGACTGTGTGTTGAGACAGCAGCGCATATTCTCAAAGTGAAGCAACCGAAGCGCAAAGTCCGTGTAGCGCTTTCTACTGTATGGGGGAGCTATATTACCTCATGCATTCTTGTTTGGGGGCGCGATACTCGTTTCGCACCGGACGCTGGGAAGCAGGGGCGGATCTCGGATTTTCCCGAGGGGGGGGGGGGATCCGCAATGGACAAGTGCCACGTGCATGCTGGTATTGGTCCATTGAACCCTATGTTGAAGTCTGGAATTGAGGGGGGTTCGGACCCCTGGACCCCCCCTCCCCCTAGATCCGCGCCTGCTGGGAACCCTCGCTACGCCGTTGAAAGTACGTATTAAACTCTGACGAGATATGTGTACTCCTTACGCCCTGTATCTAAAGGTTGGATATATGCCCATACTGAGTGATTCTGTATGCACTTGCGACGTAGACATGCATGTTTCTCCACGATGAAAGATGAAAGTCACTGAAAAGGTTAGCCAGCTGTAGGGATCGAACCCACATCTTCTGGATTGCCGGTCCAGGGCTCTACCAATTGAGCTAAGCTAACACACCTCTCCAGCGACTTTCGGGGTGCGTCATCTGAAGGGACGACAAACCAGCCACTCACTCTCACTCACCCTCCTTTCACTCTTACATTTTTGCTCACTCAATCTCGAACTTCCATGTTGGCCCTCGCAAACCCTTCGGCAATTAAATATTTTTTTTCTTATTTAGACAGCGACTACGAGCACATTTAACTGGGCATTGATACACCGCTATCTTTGTCAGTTTTACTGTATGATATTGTTGTCGTTAGTGATGCATATGTCATTTAGTATTACTAGGGCTAGTCGTTTTACTTTAGGTGTTAACGTTGTAGTTGAGATAACTATTGCTGATGCTGTTAATTTGCCGTACATCTGTACATCATACCTGTGGTTTCACTTTATTACACTTGTGCTGACAGGCTGATCCACAAGACATGTAACACAGTTTCCATATTGTTTGTCCACACGGGACTACATAACAGGCTTCGGCCTCGTAGTCCCACATTTCGTCAGTGTACGAGCAATGTGTCAGTAAATAAATAAAAAAACATCTTCTAAAGGAGCGCTGAGGTGACCCCCAATATATTTTTTGTTGTTTTTCCCTGAGGCGCGTTCTGCAACGAATAAAATGAGCTCCTGCGAAAGAACGGTGAGAGCATGTGACCTACAGAGCGAGCGCGGGGCCTCTGTTGCATCCACCTTTCAAAAATCCTCTCTTCTGAAGAGAGCGCATTGCCGAACGAGAGGACTTGGTGACGAAAGTATGATCCCCGGCACGTGATCCGTGACGTACAGCCGTACAGCGGCACAGCTCAAATCTCAGGGGTGTCGGACTCGCTCAGTGAAGCATGACCACAAGGGAGCTGCCAATCCGTTAGTCATGGAAGGCGTTGCCCTCCGTTGGGTGCTTCATTCCGCTAAACTTGTCGCGCTCGTTTTCCTATAAATCCATCACTTGCTATCTAAATTCGGCGTACTATGTGCGAATCTCACATGTATTTGTTAAACAAATGAGCAGTGAATATTTTCCCACAACATCACTTGCTTGTGTGCTGTCGTTCGTTCGTCACTTTATTATCACGAAACTCGACAGACCAGCGCATGGAATGTTTTTGCCATTTTCGGTTCCCTTTGGTTCTCAGAGCAGCATGAAGATGACGGTTCTGGGTATTCATCTTTGGATTGCTGTTGTCTTCGGAAATACATGCCTACATTCGTTACGATGGGTAACGATTTATCGATTTCGCTCACAAGGCATACAAACGCCACTTCAACACGTCATAGGCTGTAAACGTGTCCCGCCTTATCATTGGAAAGTAAAGATTGGCGGTGCAGCAGGTAATCTCCCCGATAAAATATAATTCACGTTTGATATGGCAATGTTTATCTTGTGATACCGATAGCACTACTCAATTCTGCGCGCATCTAAAAGGTTCGTACGTACTCAACGCAATTACACGGCGTGCATCGCTTCCTTCGTTGGACGTCGTTCCCTCTATAATATGCCTGCGTCGGCCCGTTTCTCCGTTTGTTATCCCACGTGACTGCGCAGGGTTGGCAACAAACGGAGCAGCTCCGCTGTAGTTAGGGGGCAGAAATTCGTCCACTAACACTGTTCATGACCAACGGATGGATGCGCCCGGGCGGTCACGCTCGGGGATAGGAGAATCCCATTGGGCGCGTTAAGCAGGCTCCCGAGCGCCATAACCCGGGTTTTCCTACCCTTGGTGCCTCTACTCAATGGTGTTTGTGAGCCTATCCGGAAGCCGAGCGCCAGAGCCGCTGAGCGCGCGCCGCCTATCGAGCTTTCTTTTGGCGTCTGCTTTTAAGTAAACTTAGCAGTAGACCATAGCAGTCCTCTATAATCGTATAACTATTTACCGCCGACATCCGATGATTCCGGAAACACAAAGAGCATGGACGGTTGCAAAGTGTTCCAACGGTTGCGCCATTTCGAAAGGCAGTACACCGGAACATGCGTCACGCTCCGGAACTGGCCTCGCTCTTCCCCAGCGTTCTCCGGCTCCCCGGCTCCGAAGAAGGGGTGCGCAGGGTGCACCCGGGAACGTGCACCGGAAGTCACTTTGGAGGTGTTAAGTTATCCCCTGAAAGAGGGAATGTTCCCGGAGCACGAACCTAACGCGCCCATTGACGGCGCACCAAGTACGTTCTCTAGAGTCTTCCTATATTAACTCTATGTCAAACATGTAAAAGAGGCGCGTGAGCTGAGAAGAAAAGAAAAAAGTTCGGGGCTTTTTTCACGTCACGCGAGGATCGTGTCGGGCGTCCGCGGCTGCTTTCTCCGACTGTTTTTCTAAATACGATTGCGCAGCTATTCGCCTCTCCATCTGCCTGTAGAGGCGCTCGCGCCGTCTTCAAGATGGCGGAGAAAAGAATGATTGCCGATGAATAAGTCAACCTGCTTCACGCGTTCTTCCACGAGACACGCTTCAAAAATTGTACAAATAACATATATCGCGTGTCGTTTCCCGCTGTCTTCGTTGTTTTCGTTCACGCCGCTCCTGTGATAGTATCGTTTTCCCCTTCCCCTTCTCGACACTGAATATTCTTCTCCGCTGTATTTTTGCACTGCGGAATTGAGCAGTGCTGTTGCTGTTTGAGTTCTGTAAGCCGGGAAACTCCATCGCATAGGAAGGGAAGTTGCGGCAGTTTCGGGTCAGTGAGAAACATACCGGTCGTCTGCTGTTACTATCATCCATTGAGTGCTTCTACTGGGGTCCGCTAGGTGGCGAGGAGCCAGTTGCAGAGGCGAATAATACACCGTAGAGCGGAAATGTCTTGCATTGTGACTCCTGCTGGACAGCATGACAGACGAGGCAATACGAAAACAACGGGAAATTAACCGAGGCGCGCTACAAACACGTCAAGGTTTAGAACCATGTTAAATGTCACCTCATTGCTCCTTTAAACTTTCTCTCTGGAATCTCTGATACTGGTGATTGCTTCGTGATAATAGATGCATCGGTTCTGAAAACATACTTATCATGGTGAGGAAACTAATCTAAAAAAGAGCTGAAACATGCATTAGTGCGCATTGTTTGAAACAGTTAGAATTCATTGCAACGCGTTATACTCCTGCAAAACACGATTACCCTTACTTCCTCAACATACTTACATATACAATGTACATTTTAGCTATGCTATTGACCCTGCAGCATGGGTACTTGTGTGTAGCAAATGAACTCTTAATTTAAAAAAAAAATGTGATAGAAACCAGAAACACGTTCTGGTAAACATGCACCAATTGTGCATGTTTACCAGAATGCAATGTGTCAATGTGTCAATTGGATCGGATTTATGCAATGTGTCAATTGGATCGGATTGGATAGATGGAATAATTGTGCGGATTCATTTGGGAATTCCTACAGCGGCAGAACGAGGTGGACCCATGCTGCAGATGACGTTCCTCGTTATTGTGTCACTGTGCTCCTGGTTTGCGCTACTGCTGCAAAGCTGGAAGCGTAGCCGAAGGAAAATCGGCACAGGCCAAATCGATAAATGTACCCAATATTAGCCTAAATCAGGTTTCACCCTAATAAGTGATACCCGCGCGTGTGCTGTCCACGTCCACTTTGCGACAGCAGCAACTCAGTTTCAACAAGCGTTTCTAGGTCATCGCCAATAACGATTGTGCCCTACGCAGTCAGCTGTAAGGCTTGACGATGTCAATACCCCCAAAGCATGTGACGCAGAAGCCCCGTTTCAACATTTGGCTGAGCCCTGGTGAGACCAGAAAGAAAGAGAAAGTGCAGGCACACAAGTTACTGTGCACCGCAAAACGCACACTAGTGTTGAGAAATTTTGCGCCTCTCTGCCCCCCCCCCCCTTCACTTTTATATTGTCGATAATTGGCTGTGTCCTGGGCACACCCAAATTGGCAATTGGCTGCGTCTTTGTGGTCTCACGAGAAGACAGCCTGGGCATTGCGTTGACGACTTCTCGACATTTTTAAAAGAATCGTTTTAATCACCGACACAAAGCCGTACTATAAGGAGGTCGCGACAAAGTCAGTCTTTTCAACAAATTGCAAATTAATAAAATATCGTAAACGTGTTTCTCTCTCTCTCTTTCTCTTCATTTATAAGGTTGTAGTTCTATTCTCAAATTGCTTTCAGCGAAACTGAAACTATGCATGCTGCACGTACAAATTGTTTCGGCGTAGACCACGGCCCGTTTACACAAATAATGTGATAGGAAGCTAACATAAGGAAAACCCAGACGGTGTGTTTGGCACGAACTGGAAGATAACGAAGTTTAGGGCTGGAGAGACGCTGCACTGAAGGAAGTTCCTTAGATTCCTCGCACAAATTTTGTGCAATCGGGCCCATGGATTTGCGTAGGACATTGCTTCTCAAGGGGGGGGTGTTAGAATTGCGGTGGATGTAGTAACCGTTCTGAGGCTGGAGCACAAACGGAGGAACACAACAAGATCAACACATGATCAATCGTTGGGATTGCGTCGGGGAGGTGTTAAGGGTTGCGCTGGCATATCTGCTTGCTTTTGGTTCTTTTCTGTTAGCAGGACTGTTTCTTCTTTCTTTCTCTTTTTTTTTTTTTTTTTCGCTGGGATGTTGTAAGATCTTTCGCTGGTTGTTGGAAGTGGAAGTGCTAGGAAACTCCCTGCTGGAGTTGTCGTTCGCCACTGCACTATAAGTGTGTCGTGTGCAACTACACGCGAGCTCTCCCCATTGGAGCGGTGTCCAGAGTTCCCGACCGAGCTTCACGCGCTACGATGTCTCCCGCCTTCTTAGGGTTAACAAGGATAGCACACATGTAGGAGAATGCTGATCGATTGGAGGAGTGCGCGGAGCAATTAAAAGGGAAAAAAAAAAGGTTCTTGAGTCTGACTTCCATTCGAATGAGATTCACCCCTTTGCTCCGTTGGGGACGGACTCTAATTGGAAGACACAGCAGAACTGCAGATGTCCCCTTCTTTTAGTGGTTGGAGCTCTTTATAATGCGCTGCGTAATGGTGAAGACGTGGGCATTCCCAACTCAGGCGAAGCACTCACTATTTGGAACCGAGGCTAAAAGATCGCGACCCCTGGAGGCGCTAAGTACTTAGTCATCATTTCACTGGTGAGTAACTGACTTTGTTCGTGCTCATGTATTTGAATGGCTGAAGCACTGGGATACAGGAACAGGCTCGAGGTGTACATCTGACATGAATTCCGAACAGAGTGCGAAAACACGTGTTCACACAAGCTCGGATTCAAAAATGCGTTTGCGAAACTGAGCATGTTTCGGATTACGCATGGCTCACGAGCCACAAATGCTGAGTTGAAATTGGCAAATCCACCTTCCCCTTTATTTATTTTTTGTCAGTTTCTCCCTTTTGTCGATTTCGCAAACAATCAAGCTCAAAAATGTGCGCGAAAGCCCTTCACGACATTATCTCCTCTTATTGCAACCACCGCGTGTTCCAACTGACCCCAACAAAGAACCGTAGCGTAAGAAGAGACAAGGTGCGAGTAAGCTGATAATAAAGTTTAAATGTCCTTGTATGCCCGTGCCTCTCGATTCTTCTGCAAGAATCGTTCAATGCAAAGTAAGGATAATTTGAAATCATGCTTTCATGGTGCGACGCTGTCCAGACATGCTACTGAATTTGGTAGTCGTTTTCTGCTTTAATAATTGTACAGCTTCGATGGGCCCAAAGATCTTTATCTTTTTACGCGTGATATTTTTTAATGCTTTCTGCCATTGGTTGTATGATCTCTTTGCATATGTGAGATATGCAACGCGAACCTTACGGGTACGTGCAACAACAGCAATAAAAAGAATATCTGAATACCGGGCGCTTCACGAAAATCCGTCGGTTCAATAATTCGGAAACGGTTGACGCTATCAAATAACTTTCTGGTTTCGTAATCACCTTTGATACATTGGCCAAGAGCAGACCAGTGAGTGGCAGACCAGACCAGACCAGACCAGTAATGACTTTTGAATTTTACTTCGAGCGCTTTCGGCACCTGTGCAGTAGCGACCTGGGCATTCAGCTAAAACTATTCGAGAAGAAACCCGCGTCGACACATAGTGATTTTTTTTAATTAATTGGTTTCTATTTACATATTTCTTGTGTGAAGCAGCGCAGCAATGTTCTCTCTCGCTCAGTTATCCGACTCTGAGTTGCGTGATTGATCCGCCTGGTTCATACACGAGGTTGATGGAGAATATAGGAACAGCCCGGCAAGAGATGCTTTCCATAAGTATTCCTTCCGGAGTCTTGACTGATACACAGCGCTCGCAGTGGAGTCGTTATCATTACGATAACAGCTCACTATCTCCGCCTGCATTTATTCCACCAGCTCGCCTGCATTTATTCTATTTTATCGCAAAAAATCACTAAGTGACGACGCGTGTTTTTTGCTGGAATAGTTTTCGCTGAAGATCCCGAATGCTACGGTACAGGTGCTGAAACCATGTAAAGTTAAACTCAAACGTTAAGATTTTATTTCATTAAGGACCATACGCAAATGAGCCACTCACTGATCAGCTCTTGGACGATGCCTCAAGGATGTTTATATAGAAAAGGGTTTTATTGTTGCGTGAACAGTTTGTGAATTATTCAGTTGAGGGGGGGGATTTTCGTGAAACACCTGATATGGAACAAATATGTTGCATGAAGCACACCGTGGAACGGGTAGACAAATGATGTCTATTTTTGTTATTTTTTGCTCTGTGAGACGACGATGCGTATGTAATATGTAGTAATTATATGGGCCCCAGCAAAACATACTACACATATTTTTGCGTGCGAAAGTTGTACAATTCCACCGAGATAAATTGGCTCGAGTCAGTTCCAGCGGGCTCGTTTGATCTATCAATACAACTTTGTTGGAGTTTCGACAGTAAGAGGTATTGGAATACCGAGCTCACGACACGCTACAATTGCTCCACAGTCGCTGTTGTGTTCCATACAACACAGACTCGCCGCTCTTGCGTTTGCTGCAGCAACTGTAGATCACGCTCTCTTTCGCACAGGAAAGCGAAAAACCCTCTTTCAATTTCGAAGCATGCTTTGAGTCTGACTTCGCATAAGGGATATATTACGAATAGGCTTTCGAAGCCCAACTATGACTGCTCACAGCTAATGAGTTTTTTTTTTTTTTTCAACGAATCCATGTACACTTTATAATACGAAGACTACATGTACTTATACTACATATTCAACGAAGACTACATGCACACTGTACTGTCGAATAGGGTTACGAATACGGTCGACAGACTCGTTCCGTTTACTGATAAATTTGGAATACTTGCAGAGCAAGTGAAGAAGAAGCTTCTATTTATTTATTAAGCAGAAGCAGCTATTTATGTGTGTGTGTGTGTGTGTGTGTTTCTTGTTTCCGTTTATAGGCAGGAAAACAGGAACGAACGAAAACAGAAACTATATGTTCAGAAATTTCGTTCCTAGATGTCTCGTGTCATTTCCCAATGAGGCAGGGAAGCTTTTAAATCGGTCGTCCAATTTCGTCGATCACATACCATGATCTATGAGGATACGCCTGCTTGCGAAAGAGCGCGCGGTCGCAGGAAGGACACTTCGACACCGGGGGGGGGGGGGGGGGGGGGGGGGGGGAGAAAAGAAAAAAACAGAGAAAAAGAAAGAGAATTAAGAATTAAGGTCCTCCGTGTTTTGGGCGTAGAGGTTACTTTGGCTTAATTTAACGTAGCAAAATAACTTTATTTAATTGCCTAAATTAACACATTAATAATTAACGAAAAACTAGAAATTAACATGATATGATTAACCTGTTCTACACCCATCCGTATCACCAAAACGTCACATGGAATTTCTTAAGTGTCAGCCTCCCCCCCCCCCCCCCTTTCGAAAAAAAAAAGAAAAAACGATCGGAAAGACACATTTCACGTCAAAAAAAGAAAAAGAAGGAAAGATGTTGATGTTGCCGAAAAAATAAGAAGGAGAAAGTAGAACAAAAGAAACCATGAATAACGTAATGAAAGAAAATTGTCTGTACGAGCAGCAACAGCAGTAAGAACTTTATCTCGATGATGTCGATTGGAATGTTTCATCGTCAGAAGCGACAATGGCAACAAAGATTACAATATTCGCGTTTTTCGCCAAATCGACGCCGCACAGCGGTGAAACTCGGGACTAGACGATCCAGGTACACACGGCCGACCTCGCGTTCACTTGCGGAGAACTTGCTGCTTTTCACATGGGTCGCTCAGCTGCAACTGTATTTTGCTGTTGAAATCATGGATGAAGGAAACAGTGCAGACAACGACCAGCACACAAAACCAAACGACTTTTGTTCTATGCCACAATGCGACTATGCGCGCCGAGGGGACAGCAGTTTGTCTTTCCACGTTTTCTTCTTTTCACACATTGAATACCGCCTATACTTTGACGCATCCTCGGAAGAGGTGGATTGAGCGACGCAAAATCAGAAAACCTGTTACATCAGCAATGCATATGTGTGTATGGCAGAGCTGTTGGAGCGGTACTGCCTACATATCTGATGAACGTTCTTTTTATTTTATTTTTTTCTTCTGAAGCACACTTCTGCAACTCACGTCAGGAAGGGAAGCAAAACCTAGTCTAGGCAAAACAGAACAATATTTTTCAAGCTTGAGTAGCCATTATGTGCAATAAAGCGCAAGGAATATCGCGAAAACGTATACCAAGTCAGTTTTGTAACTGTGCATTTGAATCAGCGCGTCAAATCACCTGGGAAAGATGCAGAAAGAATGCGACGTTTCGTTAAGGTTTTCCGAAAACATGCGCACCAGTGACACACGGATGTGGCAACATTACCCTGAAAATTCTAAACTACATTCGTACACGCGCTACACACTTAGAAGATCTTATCTGTAAGAGAGTATTTGCACATATATCCTGTGCTTGCATGTCTCTGACATTCCTGCAGCACAGGGCACTCGCTGCTTGCTATTTCGGCCTCGCAACCGCTAAACGTGAAATTCACCTTCACGAAGTATGGTTGATCAAACACGCCGGAACTTCGCAAATAATACGCGACAACTATAGCCTTCTCTTTGGACAACTCGGTGACGCCTGCCAGAAGTGAGCAGCGTTTAATACTCGTTCGCCTTCAACGCATCGAGAACCAACATTGCAGTTCAGAAATCTCAAAATCGAAACTAAGTGACAACCTGGATACGTGCGGCATGTTGCAGTTAAGATGCGCCACCTACAGGTCGCGCAAAACGCGAATACCACATGAAACTTTAATATGCTGGTTCTATGTGGGACTCCGGATAGGACTCACTCATTGTTAAGTGGAAGGCGTCCGAAACCTGCACAGCGTAGAACGCTTCATTCTTCATGATTATGCCCACACAGCCAGTGTCACCTCAATGAGAGACCTATCACATCTACTCCCAATTATTATTTTATTATTTATCTCATCTTTCACTTCGACGCAGTGTTGCTTGTCTTCGCTTGCTTCACAATATTTGTTATCACAACGACATCCCTTGTATTTCTAGTTATCACATATTATTACCAGTTACCACAGCGGTATCCGCTTGTATTCCTAGTATCATTTTCAGCTTTCCTTTTTATTTTCGTGTTTCGTGTACGTCTGCCCACTTAACATTTGTTCTTGCGCTCTTACTGCCCGTCCCCTCTTTTACGCTAATAAGATCTCAGGGTATCATAAACAAATACACTAACCTAATATTCGTGTCCCCCCTGTCCCCCACTCCTTCCTGCTGTCCTCTCTCCACCTGTCCACGTCTGTACGCCGCTCATACACAGTTCGCCGCTCATACGCTCATTTCACAGTTGCTTCGCGGCGCTAACACAAAATTTATATAAAAAAAAGATATTCGCGTGCAACGCATAGGCACCCACACGACGACCAGCGGGACAGACGCAGTGTTGTAATGCACTGTGCGCGCTGACATCTGCGTAACAATGCACTGTCTGTGTGTAAGAAATTCAGGATTTGCGCTATGTTCAATTTAAAGCAACTTTATCTGCACCAGCGTCCCTTAATTATTGTTCGGCATTTTTATAATCTCTCCAACTCTATTAATCGCGTTGTTGTCTTATTAAATTACAGGGTGAGCTACTTGCTAGTAAATGCAGTTCGTCTATTTCGCCGAATGCTCTGGGTGGCCTTTGATAGCGTCCATAGCTTCCCTCATGGTATACGGTGGATTGTGAAACATGCAGGCAACAGTGAAGAGAAATAAAGGACAATTACGTTTTCCATATTACATTTTCACCCGTCTCGCCAGCGGATTGTATTGGCATTCGTAAGGACAATTATTTACAAAAGACGGGGCGGTGGGGGAGGGGGGAATTCAAAGGCAGCACGAAGACCGTGTGCTGTTGGAAATTGATCAAGCTATGTTCATATTTAAGCACGCGTTGCAAACTTTCAACCAATTTCTAAACGTGTTTGGAGTGTATAATTGCTCATGAATAAGCTGCATGCAGCCGAGCTCGCCCAACAGGCTACATGATTTCATTTCATTTTCTTCTCTCTTCTCATTTAAAAGCTCTTCAAGAAGAGGAAGAAAATGCCGTCCGGAGACATCTGCAGCTGAATGCGTGATGGACTTAAGGAAATTCAACGTTCCTTTTAGCCGATATTGAAGATCTTACGTCCCTGAGCAGGAAGCACGCCTGTGAGCTTCGACCGTTGCTGAGAAATCTCAATATCGAAAACTCCCCCTCGTTCCGAATTGCCTTATTCTCCTCTGCTATCGCACACTCATTACTGTGCACACTCATGTGCGTCAGCATCGCTATAGTACAAAGTCCAGGCATGCAAAGCCGGTATTAGAAAAGTCATAGCATATTCTTCGAGCAGCAGGAACGTAATTCTTCTGCCGTATGAATAGAACAGCATGCAGTATAGGGTACGACGTGATCCTCGCCGACCCGCTCCTAATGAAACCCTAGGACTAATGCATTTTTCACTAGTGCTGGTCGCATGGCAACGCCTCAAGCTTTATAATGCCTGCGCAAGGACATTTCTCTCAAGCTGGCTATAGACGCCGCTAGCTTCGTTCTTTTTCTTTTTTTCTTCTTCTTCTTCTTCTTTTTGGTCTTTTTCGTTCTCTTTCACGTTCATTCTCTTTTCTTTCCTCTGAATCTCGGTTATGCAGAAATATGAGTAGGTGCAATTTCTTCGCCACTTCTTATACTTTCGCATTGCAGCTCGGACTTAAAGTGGAGTGGAAAGGCAACGTTGAAAGCAAGATTTACTTACGGCGAGCTGTAGTTTAGTGTTTAGAGCGTACGACTCGCTCAGCGTGTACAACCATGTACAACCATGTACATGTACAAACATGTACAACCGCGGGATCCAAGGTCGGTCCCTGCGCTGGATCGCAGACTCCCAGATGCCGGTCAGTGTGCGTGCCGACAGAAGACAGAGGTAGTGACAGTCATGACGGAGAGGCCTGCTGAGTCCTCGGCTTTTTAACGTGGTCACGGCGAACCTATACCACAACGGTAGCCTGATAACATGCACATAGTGTGTATACGCTGACGACTTATGTCTATAGACCTCTGGAAAACAAGTGCCTGCTTTGCGACACCGTCTCTAGAATGCGTTAGATGGCACAGATTTCCTTCTTAACGCACTGGGCCATGAACATATCAGCAGAGAAGACGGTGTTTCTTCCCTTTAGCGGAAAAAGGCTCGCTGCCAGCCAATAAAGAGCATGTCTCATCACTCTGTAGTAGTAATCGATACGCGGTTCTCATGAACTGCTTATATGAAGCTCCTCAAAGGGAGTCAACATTCTGCGGTATATTACGGGCTCATACCGGGGAATGTTGACAACGTCCCTGCTGACCATGCATAGGGGCTCATTCTGCAGATTATATAAGCGGTACGTCAGAGAGGATGGTGCAACGTGTCCTTATCAAAAAGTTAAAAATTTTACCCTGGCGCGTCCTGTGTTCCAATTCACTAACTATAGCAGAGGGCAGATAACTTCATCTGGATGTACTAAGGGCGCAAGAGACAGTGCATCACTACGTTCGTCTATGCACCCAGCATTATACCAACACCTACTTGCACGGAAGGTGGTACATCGGAATTCTTAACTATCTAAAGCGATCGCTTCATATCATCTAGCGTCACCAAAAACGTAGTATGCCACCAGTTGTGCATAACGCGTTACTAGTAATTGCGTTACTTGTAATCAATTACTTTTCTGAGTAATTCTTCGAGTAATCAGTTACTTTACTGTCAAAGTAATTTTTCGAGTAATCAATTACTTTTCTGAGTAATCGATTACTCAGTAATTGATTATTTTTCCGGCAGATATTAGCTTATCTTTTAGATGTTCTGCCCCAAGTCAAGCCCCTGGTGCAGTCAGCCTTTGTTGGGCTATGTTCTACTTCTACTATAGCAAGCGAAGGTAGGGTTGCCACCAGGCCGGTATTATACCGGCAAGGCCGGTTATTTGCTCGCTCTGCCGGTTGCCGGTAGGAAGGTGATACCGGCAGCGTTTTGCCGGTATTTGTTGCTCAATACCTTTTCACAAGGGCTTTTGCGAGGTTTTTGCTTCAACATTCCACTACAGCTTGAATAAATCTGGAGCAAAGTCCCAACTCCGCAGTCAGTTTCCTTCGTTTTCTTATTTATTCATTATTATTATTATTATTATCATTGTTATTCATCAAGTCTTGTGTTCGGAGGGGACAAGATCAGTGGTTGTGCAAAGCTATTGGTGGTTGTGTCGAGCCAGATAGAACTTAGGCCGTATACAACCATCATGAGATCTCCTCCTGCAAAGAAAGGTTTGTGTGCATCGATGCGTTTTTCAGAGTAAATAACAATCCGGTTGCTCCAATACGATCCAGTGTACCGTTCATGCCTGTTTATAGCAATTTCTAACATCAATGATCCAGCCACACACAGGAACTTATGTTTCCTCGTATTATCTCTCTGTCTCTGTGTGTCCTCATCCACCCCTAACCCATTTTCCCTTTCCCGTGGGCATTTCCCCTTTCCCTCTATACCACCTCCTCTCCCTCAGCCGGTATTTTGCACTACGAAAGGTGGCAACCCTAACGGAGGTCATTGTAATGACGTTCTGGAATTTCAGGGTCTCTCTCTCTAATCTCTTCCTACACCAGTGTGATGGTACCTGAAGATTTGGAATATGTTTTTCCAGTAAACAAGTAAAACAAATATTAGTGTTAACAGAACACCTCAACCGCCTTCCTCGCCCTGCCCGGCATCCGCCTTCTTCTGGTATGCCTCGCTCTCAATGTGCGGACTACATTCTTCGCTGGCAGAGAGATACCCCTGCGGCTTCTTGAGTTTTATCGTAGTATAGAAGATAACCTAACTCCTGGAAACACTTGAGTGCGTTTTTCTTTTTTCTTTTTTGCTTTCGTATAATTCCTTGTCGACGCCATCAATGACTACGAATATTGAATATCCTATCATGCTCGATCTCGCACATGTGTTATCGTTATATTTCAATGAAGGACTAGCCGCGGAACAATTGGAAATGCTTTTCAGTTTCTAGCACTGTGACGTAGGTTAGTAGGACAGTCTCACCAATTCAGACATAGCTCATAAGGAACAAGAAGTGATTCCCAGTTTTTTTATAGCCTTTACCGGTCGGTGATTTAGCCGCCATCAATTTTTAGCGTCGCGCACCCACCGAGCGCTAGCAATGTTGTTTTCGCGCTTTACAACGTAAATACGTAAATCCCAATCGACGGACTCCCTGCTTCCACCGACACTACGTGAAATATCAGCTGCAGCAAATTGAGCAAGAGTTCTTCCATAATTGAAAGCGAGGTTAAGCCTGATGGCAGCCAAACAGACGTGACTTCGTCAGAGAGAGAAGGAAAACCTCTCGCTCCCCCACGTAAATCGATAAATCCCATTTAGAATTTGCCAACGTATCGGAAGTGGCTGCGATGAGACCACATGCAGCTCACCATAATGCTCGCCGTCTTGACGGATGCTTTCCCTCTTTGCCGTCTTTCTGACAGTCAAGAAAACTACTTGCGCAGAGTAAAAGGAACAGACGATGATTGTGGAAGATAGAGGAACCTAACGTTCTTATGCGCGAATGGTAATACGGAAATGTTTCAAAGGCTAGAGCGCCGCAGGAAGGCAAGAAATAGAAGGCAGTAAACAATGTATGCGTCGCTGTGCTCGGCGGGGGGCGAGCACTGTAAAACCACGGCCGCTCGATGGAAACTGTGTACTCAGTTTCCATCGAGCGGCCGTGGTAAAACAAACTTCAAAACTGTGTGGGTTTCGGGTTTTGTTTGTCGTTTTGCTTGCGTTTGGTGAAAAAGCGTTTCAATTATGTGAATTGCTGACGAGAATTGCGTACGAGTTGAACAAATGAGGTCGGCAGGAATCCGTAGAAATTCTACTACGTTATTCGATATTACAGAATAAGTGCTGTCGGTCACCGCGCTTCAGAAAGCGAGCTTCCCCGTCGTAATCCCAATATGCGCGGTGAAGTACCCTTCGAAGGCAGACAAGCAAAAGATAAAATGCTTCTTTGATCCATGATTTCGCGTGGTCGGACATCGGGACATCGGGAGGACACTGATGAGTTGTGCTCCTTTTGTCTGTTCTTTCTTAAGAGTTACGGATCTATGAAAAATGCAAACCAAAACGTAATCTAATCTAATGTTTGCCACGAACGAGTTTTATTTGGCCGGAAAAGCGTTGTGGTTTCTTTTCTTGTTCTTTTTTTTTTTTTTTTGTTGTTGTTGTTGAAGATTTGCAATGACAGTGATGTACCGAAACCTGATATCACAATGACTTTTGTGTGAAGGTCCTTCTAATTTTATTTAGTCTTGATTCGTTTCGGGCTAATTCCTCCTGGAATTTAGATTTTACTTATCTGCTTCTTACATCTTTTGCTACTCTAAACTGCAACCTTTTCTACGTGAAGAGTGCAAGAAACCACCAGCTACCATCAAGTATTCTAGCAACAGCTCGAACCAACGGCCATGATTAATTTGCACATTCTTCACGTGCCACACGCCTGTACAAGTGCCACGTGACGTGATGCTTCGGTGAAATCCGTAGTGAACAGCATCTCATCATTTGCTGTTCTTAAAAAGCGAGAAAAGAGATGGCACTGAATCTTGTCCTCGATCATCCCGTCTGCATCTTGAATTAAAGAAGGCCTGCCTCCTCTTCCTAAATTGCGATCCCATCAGATCCAATTGCGGTGCAGTCTGCTAGCGCAATGTGCCCCTCCTACAAGGCGCAGCGAGTTTTACGTAACAACGCAATTTTACATATGTGAAGGACACCGGTAAATTTAAAGTTTAAACGAATGACGGAGACGAAGGGAGAAAAAGTCGATACTCACTCCCCTGTGAACGTGCCACTGCTACCGACTTCAGCCATAATGGATGAATGCGCACGGTCGCATACACCTAGCAACTCTCTGGGGTCTCGCCAAAGAATAGGATCCTTTCATAATCACTTGTGACTAGAGTTGTCCGAAAGAATAAGGAAAAATAACAAATAAAAAACTTTTTTTGTTCGTATTCTTTCGTTGAACTCAAATTGGAAAACAGCTTACAAATTTTCCGAACGATATTTCTTTTACTGTATCATCCCATAATACGCTGTCAGTTTAGGTGTCGTTTTCATAAGGCAATAACGTACTGTCAGGGACACTTCTAACTTTCTACTCGTTTCCGTGGCCTCGCTCCGATAAGCGCTACGCTAGCGGCCAAGGTCGGAAACAAAAAGTGGACTCGTCCTGGGGTGGCCGGGTGCCGACAAGGTATCGCATTGCCGCACGAAGGCGTTTAAAGGACCAAGTAAAAAGCGATAAAGAAAAACGTAACAAGGGAAAGCAGACGCGATAACAAAGCGCGATCTTCTTGCTCCTTACAAAACAGCGTACGGCACGTTACAACCAGATTAAGATAGTGATATAATTCCCTCTCACACAGTGTGCTTTACTTTTATTACGATTTTCTATACTGTTTCTACACGTTCTTTGCAACACCTTCGTGCGGCAATGCGATACTTCGTCGGCACCCGGCCACCCCCGGACGAGTCCACTTTTTGTTTGCGACCTTGCCCGCTAGCGTGGCGCTTATCGGAGCGAGACCACTGAAACGAGTAGAAAGTTAGAAGTGTCCCTGACAGTACCTCCGCGCGAAGCAGCGAAAAATGACCGTCGTAATTTTCGGTTGGCATTTGCGTGTTTTTGTGCATTTCTCCGGTGAGTATTGCGAACTTTGGTGTGGTTTGGTGCGAAATTTGCGAAGTGGTTCGTCCGCGGGACGCTTGGGAAAATGTTGCTGTGTTCGAATCGTCGATGTAAAAGGCGACCAGTCTGCAAGCAGACCTGTACAAGATACTTAAAAATGTATTTTAGATAAGACAATAAATACTAACGTTATAATGAAATTACGATAGAGTATAAATACATGGAAATTAAAGTAATTGAGATAGAGTACAAAATACTTCAAAAAGTATTTGAAATACAATTAAGATACTAGTTATCCTTGGACGCAAAAAATCACCGGTCACTGGTCAATGCGGCAAGTCGCCGCTATATCACATGAATCACCTACACCCCGCGCACTACGCTAGCAGCCGCTGTGTCATGGGTTTCATCTATACAGAAGTCAAAAAGATGTCAAAGGGATACCACATAGCTCCACTAAGTATATGTGCCCCAGAACAAAGCAAACTTCTAGCAGGTCCCTGATCGGCGAGGTCAGAATTCGGCGTCACCGCTTCAATGCACACATAATAGTACACACGGGGCAAGATCTCTAAATGGAGACTTCAAAGGGGGGCCAATGTTTGGGTCTGGACTCACTATCCGGGTCAAATCCGAGGGACTCAGGAAATTTCCACCGAACAAGCAAGATAATGGAAAGACGAGACACAGAAAGTTTGAGAGGGAGATCCAAAATATGTAATTAGAGTATTGAGTAGAAAATACAATGAAATGTATTTTAAATAGAGTACAAATGCACAAAACAAAAAGTATTGAGTAGAGTACCAAAATACCGCAAATTGTATTTAAAATACAGTATCTCAAATACAATACTCCAAATGCGTACAAGTCTGTCTGCAAGTACTGTAAAGTGGCGCAGGGCTTTCGTAATACCCTACGAGGCATCCGCTGTCCTGGTAAGCATCCTGCTTCTTGCGGCCATACTGGTCTCAGTCTCAGTCTACAGTCTCAGGGAACGCGGGCAGAGACTTGTGCACACGTGCACTGCTCTTCGTGCTCCGAGCAGTGCACAGGAAAATGTTTACACGCCGAACGTTACCGACTCAAAATGACGCCGCTCTTCGAGTCGATGTCGCTGGATGCGAAATGTTTCGACTCCATCATAAAAAAAAAGAAAAGAAAAAGACTACCTTTGTTTTGAATTACCTGTGATGTTAGGGGATAAGTGTATGAATAAAGTAGGAGAATGCAAGGTGACTGACACACACGTGAGAAGGATAATATTTCCTCGAGTCTGAGGAGACCCGGAAGCACAGAGACGACGTGATGATGAAGTGGACCATGAAGAGGATGATGATGAAGTGAACAGCACACACTCAAAACCGGCAGTGAACGCATTGCCTCATTGCTGGTTTTGTGTCTGTTTGAGGCAATGAGGCAAGGCGTTCGCTGCTGGTTTTGAGTCTGTACTGTCCACTATTCTTCCATTACCCCTCAAGCCCCGGGAAATGTTGCCCTTCGCAGAATACTAAATATGTCCGGTGGTGCCAAGCTCTTTCCTTTTTTTTTCTTTTCTTTTCAAATTTTTTCTGAACAAGAAACGCACAACGACACCTCTAGTGAGGTTGCAGTATATGCAAATAAGTAAATAAATAAACGAAATAAGTTTTTTTTTTCTTTTCCGACATTCAAAATTCCATGAAGTTTCTTCTCGTGCCTAGCGTGTAGTTATGTCGATGTGGCTTTGAGTAGAGAGCGAGCCTCGTTTACTGTGCGTGGTGTTGACTTGTCGTGCTTGCATGGTACATTCCTTCACCCAGTGAAATAACTGATTACGTCCTCTTTTGTTTTCGCATTGCCTCATTCCATCTTCACATTTTCTTCGTGATAGGGCACACGAAATGACCGCAAACAAGAATAACGTGACCCACGACCTCAACAATAGAGAATCTGGAGCATTGAAAAATGGCGAATGGCGATTATGGCGATACTCTCTTCTCCTCGTGTTTTTTTTCTACGAACCAAACAATGCCATGCTCCTCCCGGCAAAAATAATGTGGTTTCGAGAACTTTGAAAAAACTTTCTGCGGCCTAGGTTCGCTACATTCCGCGGCGCAGTTTGCTTATCATCTGGGACACCGGAAGAAAGAAAGAAAGATGCCAAATCGACGCTTCGTGATTCTCACTCGATAGAGAGTGGAAGGGGAAGACGGCGGTATGCGATCAGGCTTGTTGTTTGACACTTGTTCCTTCGGAATCATTTATTTTCTCGATAAGAATTCCTGTGGCAGCAAAGTGCAAGTGCGGACCTCGTTAACCGGAGCGCTTCTTTCGCTTGTTTTTCGCAGTTTCGTCCCCTGGTTTAATACTGCCTTTTTGGGCCTGTCTGTACATATTCGTCATCTCCACGACTAGAAATTATATCCAATGGAAAGAGCGCTGAACTTGAACGAGTGAAATGCATCCTGAACTTCCGTAACAGGACACTTTAGTGCACGAGAACGAACATTTTGGTGCGGAGACTTCGTTTCGGTCAACGGGCGTTACGTGCCGAGCACGCTCCAACCTCGCCACTCTTAATGATCGACGATGTCCCGGAAAACATCGGAAGTGTCACTCACGAAGACAGAAGACGTATAAGTATTGTACATATGACATATCTAGATGTCAGGTGCCTTTATGCAGGGCACGTGTAATGAGCGTTACCGTGGTGTGAATCGAATAAACTCCCCTTAAATGGGCTGTGACAGTTTGATAGATGGCGTTCATTACATTATGCGAACATTCTTTTACGTAAGAGTGTGACGTGTGTTACCGTCAACTGCTGAGTAAAAGGAACTACGCTTTGATCGATATTCGATGCCTTCGTTCCAGGTGCCTTCGAGTAAGGAGCACACGAGAGCAAGGAGTAAGAAATAACGATTTTTGTACGTGTCGTATTTGGCGAGAACGCACGTACTCGACAAGCTCTGACATCACAGCTCCGGACATCCTCATTGGTAGTCGTGAGCACGTGACCTCTCTCGCGCTTCCTCTCTGGTGGAGACACCTTCCGTGACGTCAGAGCCGCGTGAGTTTCGGGATTCCCAGTGCCGGTTTTCTGCCCGTCTATACACCCACCCGCTTGCCGTAAAACTTGGAAAGCAGGTTGACAACGTTGCAGATAGTTGCATTTTATGTTTACCCTGAATAACTTGGGACCTCCTGAACCCACTCAATTTCTGACGTTACATAGAGTTTCAATTTGTATCTTTGTATCTTTTAACCCCCTTTGTATCTTTTAAAAATGATCCTGGATCCGCCTCTGTGACACACATATGTGTCTGCAACTCGATTCTGAAAGTACAATGCAATTCTACTCCTCGTTCATCACCGATGACATCGTCATCGTCGTTATCGACAATGGCACCGAAAATCCAATGCGAATTAGTGGAGTTGTTTCTGTGCAATTTGCTGTAATGCATGGCAAGAGCAGACGACGGATGTTGAGAGCACTCCGGAATTCCCTCTCTGGAAACGTCACTTGGACAAGACCAATCAGGGAGAGAGACTTTGGCGTCCGGCCGCCGGGCAGGAGTGATGGCATCCCCAGGTCGCGTACGTAGAGAGGTCTGAGATCGGCTCATGGAATGTTGGTTAGCGTCGTACGTGTTTGTACAGGGAACGTAACACCGTGTTCCATGGAACATAGTCATGTCAGCATTCACATGTGTAAGCGAAAGTTGGCGTATTTACCGAGGTCTTTTCTACTTAGTATGTTGCGGTGCGCACGCGAAGCAGAAGACCTCGGAGACAATCACCTGCGCCGCGGTCCCATTCGTGGGCCGGGCTTACGTCATTTTGGCTTAGCTGAAGGAGTGCGAATCTTTAAAACTCGTTTATTTAACAAGTAAGCTGTTTTCGGAAGAGAAGCTAGACTGTGAAACCATGTCGAACATTATAATGAAGAGAACTTCACCACATAGCACGCTCCTAGCCAACCACCATTCCGAATGATATCATTCTGTGTCCTGATTTGTTCAAAACAGGGGGGGAGACGCCTATCTGGGACATGCATAATGTGTCCCAGATAAGCGCCTCCTCCCATTTTCAACAAATCAATATACGGAATGATATTATCCGGAATGATGGTTGGCTATGAGCGTCCTATGTGGTGAAGTTCTGTTTTAACAGTGTACCGTATCAGTCTCACGCACACCTTTCCGAATGCGATAGTCCCCGTAAGAGATGACTCAGCATGTTATTTGCCTTTATTGTCGGTACGGTGCGGTACACAACGTTTTTTAAACATCGCTCCCCCTCCTCCCCGTATGTGTGTTGCAGAAAAGGCGTCTACGTACATTCACATTCAAGAACACCTCCCCTCTACCCTTTAAGGTACCTCTTTCGGAACTTGAGAACGCTTCCATTTGATTACATTGTTACACAACGCGCGGCTTTATTGATCTTCAGTGCTCGTAGCTCCCCTTTCATCGCGCGTTCACTGCGAGGTGAACAAAGGTCTGCTATTGGGAGAGCCATTGAGCGACGGAAAGTTAACTACGGGAATCGATGAAGATGTGTAGGGTTTCGAGGCATTAACATGTGGAGCACCGTCTCCCTGAACATGAAAGGAGCATGTAATTTTAGACCTGCGGTTCGTTGCCTATATGCTCTGACTGGGTCAGCTAGGCATTCTACAGGCCCAAGTGCAGCTTCCTCTTTCTTTGTTTTTTGAATAATTCTGTGATGTGATATTGAAGGGGAAAAAAAATGAGGATTTAGTCACGACAAAGTCAGAATCATTCTGTTCTCTTTTGCATGCCGAATGATTTTGCGTTTCGATTTTTTAATTTAATTTTTCTGTTGTGTGTAAACTACACTGTGCATTAATAATGGCGGACCCATTACTTCCACTCCGCGCGAGATCGATCGAATGTTGCGCTGTTATTGATAAAATATTACAATCAAACAAACCAAAAGAAAAAGAAACAAGCAGAGGATGCCGAAAGTGGGAGATCTTAAGGCGCGCGCTTTAGGGCGACACCTTTATTGTTTTTATTTATTTATTTTTGTTTCTTTAATTTTTTTTTTAAGTTCTATTTTTTTCACGCCCCTGTGCAACTGCACTTTTCAATTTTTCAGACGTGTATATAGATATACAAGCATGCAAAGTTCGCGAACTTCAATATATGCAATCTCCCTCGACATTTCATTCTTCTTCTCATTCATCCACCCATTCGGAAGTTTGACGACTCTGTCACCTCCAGGATGATGAGTTATGATGAAGCGGTTCACCTGCACAAACGGGGCATGGAATCGGCGTATGGCATTACAGCGAAGGGAGAGCTTGGAAACCATTGAACCGTAGCGACGTAATCAACTGCCGTGCCATTAAGGAGGTGACGTTAGGCCGAGAGTAATTCTCGGCCATTCTGGGCCTCTCTTGTAATGAGATACCTCCTCACTGGCGCCACCGTCTATTAAATTATCAGCCCGGTGATCCCGATCGCAACATCGTGATAGGTCGCCCTTTGTGGTTCGAAGCTATGTTCTTCGCCCCTTTCACAACGTTATTAATGATCATTGTTCTCGGGCTCAGCATAGTCGATGCGTATCTGTGGCCGACGGTGTGGTACAGTTTTCGATTCCGTGATAATCACAAAAGACTCTCCATTTCAATAGGCCAGACTCGAGCATGAGCGACAACGACGAACATCATTTTGTCAAACACACAATGAGTCTGCAGTTTCGCTCAGGGCTGGCAAGACATGTATGAAAAGTTAATACGCATGAATGCCTTCGGCTGTATGCGTATTTATATGCAACTATAGAAAACGACATGCGACATTCCATCGCCAGGGGCCAGGCGAAATGATAATGGTCCAAGCGTGACTTGACGAACGTGACGTGTGAGTTACGAACAAGCTGAGGGGGGGGGGGGGGTAAGAATTGCCGTACACGAGCTACTGAGTTCTGACCGTACAAACTGGTGGTGTATTTATCTGTTGGGGGGGGGGGACGAAGCGTACCGTACGACTTCATTGATCTACCAGCCTTCGTTATTGCGAGGATCGTAACATGAGGTGAGCATGCTCTGACATGTCCCTATGCGGTTTAGTTTCCTACCAAACACGAAATCAACACTCGTCACGCTCACCTGAGCAGAGGGTACCTAGGCAGGCCAAGAAAAGGCAGGAGAGGAGGACGCCGCTGCGCAGGCCCTGCGGGGAGCCGCGCATGGTGCCCTCAGCAGCTGCTGCAACGTCCTGCTGCAGCCATGGCCTGATGGTGGCCACGCCAACGCTCCATAAGGTGCGGTCAGGAGCCTTCTCCGGTGCTGAGCCACTCGCCGCAGCCCGAGCACCAGCCCATCATCGTAGCGTCATGGCTACCGCCGCACTGCTGGGCTTTCCTTCTGACTCAACCCGAGATTCTCTGCCTGTACTCGGACGCGCGCTCCTCTCGCTAAGGCTGCAATAAAAAACGAATAAAGAGAGAGAGAGAGGGGGGGGGGGGGTTATTAAGTGGTTCGCAGTCCAAGTACGTTGTACGCCACTTCTGAAAAGTTGAAATGTTGTATTTACTTTCGGTTGACGGCAGTTAAAAAGTGGGTAGAGATAATTAGAGTAGATTCACACGAAACTCGGCAACTTTACAGGCAACTCTTTTACTTGCTTATAGATGAAACCCGGACCCATGTGATGGTCAAAACAAATTGGCTCAAGACTTAATTCAAAACAGAAGCGTACAATGTTCCGTCCTATTTCTTCTTCCTCTAAACCAAACCAAAGCGTACAATAAGCGGGGGAAAAAACTGCGCTAGCACCTAAAAACAACACACAGACATACTTCTCCTGTAACAGAAAAATTAGAGCGTTCCCTAATGTACTGCTCCTTTTATGCCGGCTCCACAGCGACGAAGTGATCTGTTAGAGAAATGGCGTGCCACGACCGAATTGAAAAAGGAGAAGATATGACGAGGCGGAACATACTGGAAGAATTCAAAATGTCCACAAATCTCAGTCCGCTCCTTGTATAGACAAAGGCCACTTTTTCCGGCAGAAAGAGTGGGCGACTAATAATTCGGGATGCGACGTCGCTGGAGACCCGCGAAGAAAATATTTGAGAATATTAATAAAATCACTCGAGTAACTTCAATCATTTTTTTTTTTCTGAACGAGCGATCCTTTAACGAGAGAGAACCAGTTACAACTGGTCACCTGGTGGATACCGTTGACGTGACTTTCACCTGATTTTGAAAGCAGAGACTATTTAACACAGGTTTAAATCGTGAGTAACATATCTTGTGACCCACGGACCCTTGACCACCAAATACAGGTGAGCTATATATCCCTCTAAAAAAATTCATGAAGAATTAGGAATAAAACCGGATTTATCGGGCATAGGTTTTAGCTTCGCCCGTAGTACTGCTGCCCCTGTCCATGATAGGCAAAACTTCCGCATGTGAGCACTTTTCTGTCTTATGGCTCATGAGCCTCACTAGGTTATGGACACTGCAACCTGGTCTTCGCGTGCACTTTGGTATGCCAGTAATGGGGTAGCGTATCGCCCGTGCCGATGAAACTCCCCACTCATCGTCATTTAAATAAAGTTGTTGTTGTTACTGCCGTAATTAGTGTGAGGATTAGAATGGGTTCACCTTAATTATCACACTAAGAAAAAACAGCGACGGAACAGTTATGTTCATAGGCCATCGTATTTTAATTTTTAGGAGTGACGATAAAGTAGCAAGCGATTCACCGAAGCCATTCATTGTCAATGATGTCAGCTAGCTAGTTCTCTCTATTTTTCCACTTATTTTTCAAACTTCAAACTGTAAGCAAAGGCAACAATTGGGTGTAAATAGCAGAAAACTCCAGTGCTCCAGGACATTGTCATAATCGTTTGTAAAGGACTATGCATCTTCGGGGTGTCTACCAACCTGGAAAACAGGGAATTGTCAGGGAAGTTTGATGCGACTGGAAAAGTCAGGGGATTGTCAGGGAATTTGCCAAAAAGGCAGCTGAAGTCAGGAAAAATCGCGGACAAGTGTCGTCACGAAGTGCAGTGAATTGCGAGTGCTGATGAGTGGTTGAGCAGTCACGCCGCAGCAAGCGTTGCCGCGAGTAGCATTCGCCAATACGACAAGCTCAGAGGCAGAAAAGTAGGGCACTCTTACTAATTGCTCAATAAATGATCTATTTTATGAATGATCTGTATCAAAATGTAGCAGCAGTCACCTAGTTCTCTTTCGTTTTGGTCAGGGAATTGGCTTGCTATATAGTCGGTGAAAACCTGGAAAAGTCAGGGAATTTGAAGGTTGCAGTTTAGTAGACACCCTGAATTCTTTCTCGAATCGCTTTTGTCATGTATGTTCTGTACCCGATTTGAAAGACAGCTTGTTTATTTCTTTTGGCGTGTCAAGTGGCGTTTCTCAATAATGAACTCTGTACACACCGTCCGGCTTCATAATAACCACACCGCTCCTGTTTTTGGTGGGTTTTATTTTACGGTAATTACCGCCATCGATTTGAGCTTGATGCCCCTGTTTAGAACGAGACGGCCTCTCCACTGCGATAGCTACACTCTAAGAAGAAAAAAAAAAGGAGTAAAATAGTGAGTAATTACAGCTTCTAGTCTCCTAGACTGCAATTACTTCCTATTTTAGTCCCCTAACCCCGACATTTACTCCCCATGACAGCAAACAGTCACTGAACTTCGCAAATGGTCTTCCGAATGCAACAGTCTACGTAAATATGTGCTCTTGGTCGATTTGATGGCATACGGCTTTATGACTCAGCCAAACTGAGAAATTTCACCCGCACAGAGTAAGAAACAGTTAGTGCTTCTTTCTTCGCCAACTGTGCCCTGTGCAGGGTGTCGAACCGAAACGTTTTTCGTTACGGTTTTCGTTCCGGTTACATCATAAACGATCCGGTACCGGTTCTGCTCCGGAGCAAAAAAATAACGGTTCATACCGGTTTTAACCGGTTCCGCTCCTGCTGGGAATATTCACCCCCAGAAAAAAAAATCAATGTTACAAAATGTAAACCCGTTTATTCCGCACACGTATTATTTAACATTAATAGGCAGCTGTGAAATTGGTAGCTCCTGGTTCCTGTAGGTTACTGTCTGTTCCAATAGGCTTTTTACTTTCTTGAAGCACATGCTACAAACGGACTTGTTTGTCGTGATGTCATACGTAAAGTACTTTCTTGCTGGGTTGGAGCGATCGCGTCCCATCCGAATGTCTGTTGCTACTGTCTAACCAGCAAGCACCACCGCACGAGTACAACGCAAATCGAGGAACACCTTCACTCACAAACGCGCTCGACGGCTCCGTTTTATTTTCTTCGTGTCCTGTCCACAAAAGAGTTGCCACTTCGCATGGGCTTGCCCTCGCGTATACGTAAATGTATTCAACTTAGCTGCTCTCAAACAAGGGACGCGTTGCGCGACATTACCGATAGAGAAGCCGTTATGCAGCCCCCTTGGATCGCTGTTTAGTTGAGGAGAGTTTGGGGGGTCAAATTAAAACGAACACTACGGCACATTGCTAGAGAGTCACATGCACCTCTAAGTCTGTGTGCGTGCGCGAACGATAAACCATTACAATGGGATCCTAAGGGTCATAGTATACTGACATCTGTAACCCTCGTATAGTATCCATGACATGACTTCAGAGCACACGACGTCTGTTTCATTCGCCTATCGGTAGTCCAAACCGGCGAAGTTTTTTCTTGGACCGAAAACCGTTAAATATATTTTTCGGTTTCCCTCCTGAACGAAAAAAACGTATACGGTTTCGATTCCGTTCCGGTTCGCACTAAAATAGCGTTTTTTTTTTCGGTTTTCGGTTCCGGTTTTCGGTTCGCTCCGACACCCTGGCCCTGTGTATGCCGCAAGATTTTATATCACTCGATATATCGCGGTTGACGGTTGGATTCAAAGCATTTTCATGCATGCACACGAATTATGTACCTGGAACTGTTAGAACAGAGCATGAAATGCAGTCTCGGCTCTGTGACATTCATTTACTCCCGAAGGGGACTATTTTTTGTGGCAATGCATTTAGACCCCAAAAGGAGTAAAATTACTCTCTTTTTTTTTCTTTTTTTTTTTTTGTTAGAGTGTACAGCTTCCTTCTAGCAGCCTCGGGTCGGTTTAATTAAATGCAACCTGGTGAGTAACCCTGTAGTTTGAAATGCAAAATAAACAGTAACGTGCAGAAAACCATTTGAAAGCATTGTTGCGAATAAAATAATAATAAAACTATCGCTAGAGCGCGAAAGAACACGTTCACTGTGCCTTTAAAAGTAATTAAATGTCAGTCTTGCTTTCTCGAGCGCGCTTCTCTCTACTCATGTAAATTCTGCCCTGCGGGAGACACAGTGACGTTTCCAGGCAAGAAAACAGCTAGGGCAGGGGAACATGTATCTCCTCCACTTTTGCGCGAGCCGTCGGTCACCAGAACATTTCTGCTGACTCGCAAAAGATTGCACTGCTCAAACTTATACAACCGCCGTGATTTTAGATGACATTTGTTTAGTTTAATCTCAATTGGTGGCAGATATAGTAAGGGAAGAAAAGGAAGGAGAAATTCCACCACACATGGTGGATGTTAAATCAGGACACTAATCGCTCTTGAGATACTATTATGAGCCTTGAGTTTTACTAGAGTCACCAAATACAGGTCACTAAATACGACTCCCAGCGCATACGCGGTAGGGACTCTGCACTCGCGTGACACAACATGGCGGGTGAGCTCGCCGCTGCTCCTCAGTGTCATTACTCTGACCCCGTATTTAATGACTCTAAATTTTACAACATGGGCGCAGCATCAATGTCCTCCAGAAAGCCACGTCATGGTAACTCACGCAGTTACTTGAATGTGAACATGAATGCGACAACACTCCTGTACGCAATGTCGGCCCAGGCCTCATACTGACCCCCATGTCCCCACTCGTTCCTGCTGTTCTATCTCCATCTGCCTACGTCTATACGTCGCTCATAGCCACAGTTGCTTCGTCCACTCTTAAAAATGAACTTCACCGCATAGCACGCTTCTAGCCAACCATTATCTCGAATGCTATCGTTATCTGCCCTGATTTGTTGAAAACGGGAGGCGTACGCCTTTTTGTGACAATTATGAACAGCATAAGTGTCACAAAAAAGGCGTACGCCTACCGTTTTCGACAAATCAGGGCAGATAACGATAGCATTTGAGATGATGGTTGGCTAGGGGCGTGCTATGCGGTGAAGTTCATTTTTAAGAGTGTGGTGCTAACATTGAATTTGAAATAAACTCATGTACAAGAAAAAAATTAATAATACTAATGCATGGTGTTCATATTCACTTCGTTTATTTAATACTTCATAGGACCTTTTCTAACCTATGTGGCTCTACCAAGGGTATATACGACGTCTTGAAAAATAGGTTCTTATCATTTTAGGCCGCGATTCACAAACTTTCATGTGTTGCTACACACATCTCTGAAGTCCTGCACTCTTAAAAATGAACTTCACCGCATAGCACGCTCCTAGCCAACCATCATCTCGAATGATATCGTTATCTGCCCTGATTTGTTGAAAACGGGAGGCGTACGCCTTCCTGTGACACTTATGCTGTTCATAATTGTCACAGAAAAGGCGTACGCCTCCCGTTTTCAACAAATCAGGGCAGATAACGGTTTCATTCGAGATAATGGTTGGCTAGGAGCGTGCTATGGGGTGAAGTTCATTTTTAAGAGTGTGCTGTTTATTATCGTATCATAGGTACGAGACGCAAATTACGGTCTTAAAGGGGCACTAAACAGCTCCACGAATATTCTCCAATTACTACTCTCTATGAAAGAACGTGGCTCACGATATCCAATTATGAAATTTATTTACTTCTAGCGGCCGTCTTTACCGCGAAACAATGCCATTCAAAGAGTATAGACCACTTTCTGTTTACAAACATGTGGCGTCCCGAGAAGACCGGTTCGAGGTTATATTTTGCTCTGGTTGGCAAGAAGCGGGAAAAACGCGTCTGCTGATAGGCTGAAAAGGCTGATAAGGTTGATAGGTGCCCACCAGCATGCTTTGCGCGGCGGCGAAACGTAATCGATGACGTAGGAGTGCAAGTGGTCTATAATCCGAGTGAGTCTCTCCTTCCTACTCGGAGATCACCTACGTCACACGTCTCGCACGTGTAGCGAAGCTGCATTCCAGTCACTGGAGATGGGGGAGATTTCGGTCTCCTAGCCAATGACTGGCCTCGTTGACACAAGCAGCGGCGTGCGAGGAGAACCGCTTGGGGGAACATGGCTGTGACCTCGCGGAGCAATACAGAGCTGAAAACATAGTGCGCACATGAAATGGAATACTGTGGGCTTTTGGAACCCTTTGATCTGGCTGCCTTTGGATTGACAAGTGTAAATATATTTAGAATTGACCTCACTTCTGGATATTACAACAAAATCAATGTATAGGAGTCCCGCATTTTGAATGGTTGATGGTGCACGACGTCAAAATGACGTGTGGCTATTGTCGCAAGGGCATGGCAGGACGGGGCATGAGCGCGAAAGAGTGCAGTGAATATTTGGTCGGTTTGGATCCATTATCTACCTTTCTGCCACAAAAATGTTTGCTAAACGTCACTGTAGGAAATGAATCACACTGCATTAGAAAAAAGTGCACCGTGCATACCTTTTTATTCCCCCTTTAAACAAGTTGACATATAGCACGAACTGAGAAGTATGCGTTTCAGGCAATTCTGCACGGGCAGGATTTTCGCAAAATTCAGTAAAAGCGCTTCACCGAATCCTGAGCAAGCCTCCCCCGCCCCCGCCCCCCCCCCCCCCCTGGCAAGATGTACATAATAGTGCCTCAAACAATTAGTAACGTCCTCACAGAGCACTGATCATCGTAGTATACCCGACGTAAAGCTACATTGAAGAAGCTGGACCTCTCAAGATCGCTGTAACCTGTTCTGCAAAATGTAGATAAGCTCTCATGCCGTGTGGGAGTTGAGCGAGCCAATCCTTTGAGCACATAAATGAACTCCCTACATGTCACGGGAGAAGGGACTGACGCAAGAGCGTACATCGGGTAAAAACGATTTCAGGAGCTGAAGACACAGGCCCACGAAAGCCCGCATAATCAAGATGGCCACTATATAAGCGGACTTTCTCGCAGAGTGCCGTTCGTTGTTGTCACGTGCCGAAGATGTTCTTGTGATGTTCTTGTTGTTTAATGGCGAATTCCACTAGCCGTTGTAGAGTGGAGAAAGTACACTGAGTAGACCGGCCGTTGCAGTGCAGCGTGCGTCGCGTTTCACTGGTCGTTCCGCTCGCTCTTCGTTCCTTTCTACTAGAGATGGGACGAATCCAGAACTTTACGAATCCGAATCCGGATCCGAATCCAAGGAAGGTTCTGCGAATCCACGGATCTTACGAATCTCGAATCTTTCGAATCCTTTCTTTAAAAAGAGTTTAAAAAGCGTGAAAAGTGTTTTGAAGCAGAATATGATACGTTTGTTTAATATAAAACAAATTAAATAGTAGCGCAGTTTCAGGAGAAAATATACCCGTATAATATTCTTCTTAAACGTATAATTTAGTTAACATGTTGTTCGACGACTACAAGAAATACATACGTCCTCGAGTCTGAATTATTTCCATAAAACTAAGTAACTATATCAGAAACAAAACCATGTTACTTTTAAACTTGTAATGAAACAGTTCCTATACCTGAACTGTTTCAGTCTAGAGCAATGTAAGCAAACAAACAAGAAAACGCCCGTCGGTCAATGAGGCTTTCGGCGGACCGTCCTGAGGCACCAATTTGAAAAAGAAACAAACAAACGTGGTTGGTGGATTCGAAAGATTCCATTCGCCGTTTTGGGCACTGGGATTCGGATTCCCGAATCTCGAATCCCTGCCTACACTCTTAAAAATGAACTTCACCACATAGCACGTCCCTAGCCAACCACCATCCCGAATGACAACGTTCTCGCCCCTGATTTGTTGAAAACGGGAGGAGGAGCCTATTTTGTGCCGTGCATAATGGGCACAAAATAGGCTGGCACCTGATTCATCGAGGCCGTTTTTCTTTTTCCCGGTCACATCGGATAATGTGATGCTCACAGTTTAATTTGAGTCGAGCGTAAATAAAGAAAATATTTGAAATGCGTAGCCCAGTGCTTCTCAAACCCTGCTGTCCAGCAGCCCATCAAAAATCTAATATACCGCGTCGCGACCCCACTCGCCCTCCGCATTTTTCGTCATGGCACAATCTTTTCGATTTTGGTGCATGAACAGTGATACACGCAATTGACGCTGACATTTAATTTGACTGTTGATATATAGTCCGATGTCCGCTGCCTGGACGTTTTCTGTGACGCAGTAGTGGGCAAAGCCTGTCCTACACTCTTCGAAATGAACTTCACCGCATAGCACGCTCCTAGCCAACCATCATCTCGAATGATATCGTTATCTCTCCTGATTTCATGGAAACGGGAGGTGTACGCCCTCTTTGTGACAATTATGAACAGCATAAATGTCACAAAAAAGGCGCATGCCTCCAGGTACGATATCATATCAGATAACGATATCATTAGAGATTATGGTTGGCTAGTATCGTGCTATGCGGTGAAGTTCATTGTTAAGAGTGTAGAACATCATTGGCTGTCCTTTTTTCAAGTTCCTGAGCCGTTTCCCGGCTCCCCACAAAATCTGTCACCCCCCGTGGGTCGCGCGACCCACAGTTTGGGACACATCATGCGAATACTATTTATTCAAATATTGGGGACGTGCCAGAGCATGATGTCTTTGATGCCGTTTAGTATTTAGCGAAAGGAAGCTTCTAGGTAGCTACACTGTTAAAACAGAGCTTCACCACATAGCACGCTCCTAGCCAACCACCATACCGAATGATATCATTCAGTGTCATGGTTTGTTCAAAACAGGGGGGAGGCGCCTATCTGGGACAAGATAATCTGTCCCAGATAGGCGCCTCCTCCCATTTTCAACAAATCATGGCACAGAATGATATCATTCGGAATGATGGTTGGCTGAGAGCGTGCTATGCGGTGAAGTCCTGTTTTAACAGTGTACCTCAAGATAACAAAGCTTGTGACCATACACTCTTAAAAATGAACTTCACCACATAGCACGCTCCTAGCCAACCATCGTCCCGAATGACAACGTTCTCGCTCCCGATTTGTTGAAAACGGGAGGTGGAGCCTATTCTGTGCCGTGCATAATGACACAAAATAGGCTCCACCTCCCGTTTTCAACAAATCAGGGGCGAGAACGTTGTCATTCGGGATGATGGTTGGCTAGGAGCGTGCTATGTGGTGAAGTCCATTTTTAAGAGTGTAGGTTAGGCTACACATCCTTTGCCCTTAAAAGTGGCCTTCACTGCCTAGCACGCTCCTAGCCAACCATAATCCCGAATGATATCGTTGTCTCTCATGATTCGCTGAAAAAAGGGAGTTGTGCCAGCTTTTTTTTTTTGTTACACTTATGCACTCCATGATTGTCACAAAAAATTACGGGAAAACGGGAAGCGTACCTTCCCATTTTCAACAAATTTAGGGACAGAACGATGTCATTCGGGAGGACGGTTGACTAGAAGCGAGCTATGCGGTGAAGTTTATTTTTAAGAATGCAGGGAGTGTAGCCTAGCCCCCCCCCCTTCCCTTCATTTTTTAAGAGTGTGCGTTTGCATTCATCATTCACAGCAGGGTTTTAATCGCAGACACTGACCTCAACATAAAATGAGCGTGACTTTCTTCTGCACTGCAAAGAACCAGTCTTTCAAACCATCATAACAGATACCAATGAAATTACACAAACTGCCAGGTTTAAAGGAGCACTGAGGTGACCCCCCAAAATGTTTTTCGTTTTTCGCTGCAGAGCGTTCTGCAACGAATAAAATGAGTTCCTGCGAAAGAACGATGAGCGTAGGTGACCTACAAAGCGAGCGCGAGGGCTCTGTTCCGCACACCTTTGCAAAAATCCTTCTCCTCGTGAAAAGAGCGCGTCGCAGAACGAGAGGACATCGTGACGTATGCTGTTCCCCTCATGTGATCAGTGACGTACGGCACGGCGACACAGCTCAAACGTGTATAAGCGGTGCGTGAGCTGCGAAGAAAAAAAAAAGAAGGCTCGGGGCATTCTCTCCGTCACGCGAGGATCGTACACGCCGTCAGCGGCTGCTTTATCCGACCGTTTTTTTTTTCTTTCTTCTTTTCTTGTTTTTTTTTTTTTGTAAATTAGACTGCACAGTTATAACGCACCGCAGAGTGAAAGTATTTTGCATGGTGTGTCCTGGTGGACCGTTTGACAGACGAGGCAGGATTTCGAGCGATGCACCTCATTGCCCCTTTAACTCTGCTTCAGCACCGCAAAAGAGATTTGAAAAATGTTCTCTCATGTTTGGGAGGACTCGATCAGTTTCATGGCAACGTCCGTTCCCCTACACTCTTAAAAATGAGCTTCACCGCGTAGCACGCTCCTAGCCAACCATTATCTCGAATGATATCGTTATCTGCCCTGATTTGTTGAAAACGGGAGGCGTACGCCTTTTTTGTGACAATTATGAACAGCATAAGTGTCACAAAAAAGGCGTACGCCTCCCGTTTCCAAGATATCCGGGCAGATAACAATATCATTCGAGGTAATGGTTGGCTAGGAGCGTGCTATGCGGTGAAACTCATTTTTAAGAGTGTATACCGACTCTTCGTCTTTGTTTTACCTTCAATACGTTGAACTGAATTGGGTTCCGAGAAGAAAACGCGTCACCCGAGACATTCCAATAGTCCTAGAGTGAACCCACCTCCTAAGAAGAAAAAGCTACGAAGCGACCCTAACATTGCCCATCTGCCCCTCACGCACATACGACTCTCCGAGCTTAGTATCTGTAGGTTTATGGTTCAATCTAAGGTGACCGCGACGAGCGTTACGTACCCTATATACTGCGCGTTGGAAGTAATGTGCTTTGTCCAGCCCAAGCTTCCGTGCCTTCGCACGTCAGAGGAACAGTCGAGACAAGAAACAGTTTGACGCAGGGGTTGCATTGTCTTTGTTGTTGAAGCAATGTCGACATGCGAGGCATGTATAGATATTTTATGCAAGCCTCGTAGTTTTAGAGGTATATAACACATCCGGTCTCTCTTCCCCAACAGCGCATGCATTAGTATGCACGACCGTGCGGACCCCAATGTTGTGCAGAGGAGAGATAAAAGTGGTGTGAGGACCGTTTTGGTGTTTATTGAAAATTCGTCTGCCTGCAACTTTAGTGTCTGACATTTGTAGCGGCAATGCTTTCAACGAAAACGTCGCGCGATGTGAACTTCCGGACGAAAATTGCGTTGTACACTCTTAAAAATGAACTTCACCGCATAGCACGCTCCTAGCCAACCATAATCTCGAATGATATCGTTACCTGCCCTGATTTGTTGAAAACGGGAGGCGTACGCCTTTTTTGTGACACTTATGCCGTTCATAATTGTCACAGAAAAGGCGTACGCCTCCCGTTTTCAACAAATCAGGGCAGATAACGATATCATTTGAGATGATCGTTGGCTAGGATCGTGCTATGCGGTGAAGTTCATTTTTAAGAGTGTACTTAATTAGGTGATCTCATTGGATTATTTTGCGAGGTTTTATATCGTAATGTGTAAAATGAAAACAGCTTTCTTTTTTCTTTGTTTTTTTTTCATGCCCTCAACGTTGCGAGCTATTAAAAAATCAGTACGCGGAAGTATTGTACTTACGTTACTATTCGTTGACTATTCGTTTCAAAGTGATAATTCGTGTTGTCCCTCCCGAACATGAGGAGGCAAGGCCAAATTACTAACAGATGGCCCTAACTTGTCAAATTGAAACCGAGCATTACCAAGCAAACCGATCTGGTCTGCTTTAAAACCCCTGGACTGTTGGTGTTAAGTGGTAGCACACCACTTTGTATACTTGCTGAAAATTTACTAAAATTCTCGACATGATTGTGATCATAAACACCGTTCCTCTAATCAAGGTACCTTACATATCAACACATATGTTACTTCAGTACTTATGACGCTTGAAATTTTTCGGCAAAATGCCGCACTAGGAGGGAACGTTTCTTCATCTTCATTTGCACAAAAACACACACGTAGCATTATCCAAGCGAGCCACAGCACCATTCAAAAGGCACGCATACCCAAGAAAACAGACTAACGTTACTGTGGAATGTGTTTCTCCCAGTGCGTTAGTGCAATGCAGAGAAGTAATTTTTCGGTTGCCCAGACAGGGGCTTTGGGGGACTAGAAAGAATGTTGTCCATCTAAAAGTCAGCAAGAGTGTGGGATATGAACAGGGTTAGGAAGCTTCGAGTGGTTGGCCTTACTAAGAAAATCGACACTCGGAAGCCAGCCATTCTATCGAACGGACCGTTCCCAATTGCGTGCTGAGGGATGGAGCCACCTGCATCGGAGCTGACCTCGTTTTCTGAACACGTTTTATATATGTATATATTTACCATCGAAAAGAGCATTCTGTTGCCATACGTCTGACAGTTCAGCGCTGACCTTGCTTCTGACGATCCTCTCCACCAAACTGCAACTCAGTTATCCGCGCACTTCAAAATATGCTAGTTCGACATCCGAACTCGTAAAAGATGCTAGTATTTCCATCCTAAAAGTGTTTTCATGGCAAACCAATGTCACGTCAAACGACTGAAACGAACTGGGCCTACTTCATCTGTGACATCTATCCGACCAGCCTTCCATCTTTTTTTACAGGTGGCAATCACGAATTGCGCTTGCTCAGAACACCGTTTTCTACCTCATATTCGCGATGATAAGACAATTTTGATTAGCTTGTATGCACCACTTACCCTTTCCGTAAGGCACACACGATGAATATACATCCTTATAGCTTTATCCGTTCGCTCATTGGAGGCTATCAGCTGTTCCCGCCGCGCGGAACGAAGCGAGACAGGAAAAGTTTGGCTTACCACTAGCGAGAATCTCCTACGAGCGCCGCTTTCCTACACGGCTAGGGGCGGTTAGCGACAGTCGACTGGGGAAGCCAAACGCAGAGGAGAGACACGTGCAAGTTTACAAATCTCTTCATAGATGGCAGGACCTGCCTTAAAAGCGCGTTCTCGCACACTCGCGTGAGGTCGGGATTGTGTGAGATTGGGGAAGTGAAAAACGGTGGAGAAGGTAGGGGGAGAAGGGCAAAGTTGCATGGGGAGGGATACGAAGCTAAAAGGGGGATCGTGCAAAAGGCCATCAACGGTGGTGTCATCAAAGTGGGTGTATTGCTACAGTGTTGCTCGTGTGTTTTGCAAGGAAAGACTTCACCTGAGTACTGTGAGTGTTGCTTCTAATATACACTCGGTATCATCGCTTTTGCACGGAGCAGTCGAAAAAGAGATGCTGATGTACGAGATGCGGCATTGATGGCATCTGTTGATTGCGCCTGAGCCGCTTTGTTGACTTCGTTTCTGAGGTCGTGCGACTCATCGGGGGAATGCTTCGGCCTCTGTTGATAGCACAGAGGGAACTCCCATTCGAAGGGTCTGGGTACGATTGCTGAAAAGAATGGGGGGAGCTTTATCTCTCTGAAAGAAACCTTCGATATTTGACAGCATGTGTGCCTCTGGTGGAGGCAACAACTTTATCTATTTATTTATATTTTTTTGTACGGAGAGGTGCTTGAGGGTCGTGGAGTGGAATTGTCAACAACAGCGTCAGGCGTCTTGAGGCACAGGAGGCTATCCGTAGATGCGGGGCAATCCTGCTAGTACCGACACACTGTTTACCATGAAGGGAATTGATGTTCTGAGGCTGGAACACACAGTTTAACTGTTTAACAACACTGTTTACTTCACTGTTCTTGACAGTGCGTCGTTCGAATAACGGCTTCCAACGGTTTGTCGAAAGTGTTTAGGAGTGACGGCTAAATGTACTCCTTGACAGCATAACCGTCATCAGTGTTCATTAATCGGAGCAGGACTTTTACAGGGGGGGGGGGGGGCGTGGTACCCCCACCGTGCTACTTTCTGAACAAAAATCGACTTTGCCCTTCACAGTTACAACATCTCGGAGCAGCTGGTCGGACTGGGTTTTAAAGTAACTGAATGCAGGTGATGAACATGAAATTCAATAGTTTCAGTTCGTTACCCATTTAATTTAGATCCGTTGTTATAAAAATAGTAACGACGACTGACCTGAACTTTGAAGTGATATGTAAATATAAATTTCCTGGTGCTATTTCTGGCGATGCTTCATCATGAAGCATGATGCTTCATGCATTTTTGGTGCCGATGACAATTGAGGGGCCGACAACTGACAAAGGACAAAAGTAAAGGGTTTACATTCCAGAAGACGTCCTTACACCTACCGCAACACTAGTAACATTGGATGGCATCAATGCATTTCAACTGCACTCAATGAAAGTCGAGCAAAAACGGGTGGCATACGCTCTGTAAGGTAATGTTTGCTTCAACAAGATAATTTGAAACTTGTCGGCTGTGTTAGTTCCTCGTTCTCCGTAATGGAAGGGCAACCTAGGAGAATGGGGTGGTGGTTAGTGGCAGTTTTCTTCCTTTTTCTCTTCCTCTCGGTGCGATCTGTTGATGTACCTGCTGTTGAAAAGCTCATTGCTGAATACATTCCCCCGTGTAACGCCTAGCAGCACTGCAGGATAAATAAATAAATGAATAAACTTATTCAGTATCCGTGTGCAACTGAAATCTGTTTTTAATATTCGATCAACCCAATAAATGTTCTGCGCGAATGCAATATATACCACACACGTACTAACATTGAAGTACAGGTATCGCATACCTCCTAAACTTCATGAGAAGTCCATTAAAAACCTGCAACGCGCTAACCTGCAAGTTTGAGTCCATTATTATTACAACCACATTGCAATGAAAAAATTTGTTAGCGAAATATTTTACTGTTGCTCAGCAGAGGGGAAAAAAAAGCGAAGCCGTGCCATCGGATTTTAATCGTCGGCTCCTTTATTGCTCAGACAAGACGACTAAAAACATTTATCGCATTCTATTCACCTTGTGGACTGTATTGCATCGCATATTGAGTACACCGCTATTTTTCCTTCGCGGGTGTCAACGGTAACATCTTAGCCAGCTTCAAAGTGAGTTTTACATCGGAAGAACTCTACGAAAACAATACGATAAGGGAAGGTACCAAATTCAAGCTCATCAAGGTGATGTCACCCGCTTCAAAGAAACCGGGCGATAGGCTTATGTTTTCGGAACCGCAGTCGTGAACACCTCCCTATCTACTAAAACGCTATTTCAAAACTGACCCGCCACACAGCGCTGCGTGTTTGCGATAGCGCAGCCAGTGACCGTGCTGATGCTATGAAAACGAACGCGTGTCAGATTCGTGTGCTGATGGCGTTTGATTCATGGCTATTGAGGCGCAAGGTCATCGTGTGGGAGGTCACGCGTAATATCACATGTGCTGCACATCGCATGTTTAGCAACGAAGCACAAAATCCTGCTTAGAAAGGAAACAATAGAATAAAACATTATTTGTTACAGCCTGAAAGTGTAGAGGTAGCACCGTTTCGTGCGTGACATACGGCAACCTCGGCAAAATGCGCGTCCGACGTGTGCGAACTCGACAAAGCTACCACAGCAACAACATTGGAGCGGCCCAGATGTGGATGACGGCACGATACCGCATACCGCCGCGCGCTAAGGCACAAGCTAGTCCCGCGTTGGGAACCTGCTGTTGCGGCCCAGCGCAGACGAAGCGCGCGACAAAAATTCCGATGCTTAGGAGTTCTTTGTCATGGGCTTGAGGAGAGGTTATCCACTTGGCAGAGGGTGCGGTGCGGCACGGCAAGCGAATTCCTCAGGCAAAAGCGCGCGCTTTGTGTTGCCTTTCACGCTCTTAATAAAGTTAACAAACGTTGTTTGTTGTACTCTCTTGCCATAACTTTGTGGATGTAACAAAGCCAAAAGTGCGAGCTTTCATTACATTACGCTTAAAAAGTAAGAGTTTTATTCAGCTTGTTCGACCGCTTAATAATTGCAGCAGGCTAATCTAGATTTACTTTGAAATGGATTCAAATACCTTCGGCGGCACCTGGAAAAAAATCGACGAGAGGGGAGGGATATGGAACGTTGCCCTCAGGATTACAAAAGTTCCCGACCCCTGAAGTAGTCTGCTCTACTGTGGCGCATCATGGGGTGAGGTGACAGGTTGAGAAGCTACCCAGCATATCCAGCTGCAGTTCCTCTGCAGTATAGACCACTTTACTGTTGACAAGCATGAGGCGCGATCTCCGCATGCGCGGGGTTGGTGTGGCCAAGACACGCTGAAGGCAGCCGTGCGAATGCTTTCCGCAAGTGCGGCATCGGCTATGTTGCACTGCTACACCGCTCTCGATTGTCTATTTCCACAATGCCCGAAATAATTTAGAGCTCTGATGGAATGAGAAAAGTGTTCGTACGATACGAAGTTGTTTATGAATGGTACACAACATGACGATCTCTTTGCACTGCACATGGACAACTGGACAACCCAGCCACGAAACAGATCACAACCGCATTGTAGTTTATCTGATATTTTCGCCGAGCCAGTTCACTACTGATAATGTGCAAGCGTACAAGTCACTGCCCAAGCAGCACAATGCACTGAAAGTCGAGTGCAATAGGGGTGGACGGGTAGGTGGAAGGCCTTGAACACACTCGTGAAACTAAAGAACATTGATAAGACACATACCGGCCACCCCCATTGCACTCGACTTTCAGTACATTGTGCTGCTTGGGTGGAAGCATACAGTTACTTCACCTTAGGCGAGCTGTTTGATCGGGGCGTTTCTGAAAACAGCGCTGCTTTGCTACCGTGCACCGATTCATGTTAGCGTAGTTTATTTTTATACAGGTATGGGAGGGAATCTAGCAAAGGCGATGTAGGGAATCTTTCCGTTTAATTGATCAAAACTATTCCAACATACAAAAACGATTCACAATCAAACGATTTCTTTGTTCTGCGTTGCGCGGAAACTGATAAAAAGTGATTTCGCAACCGTCTCCCCATCGAGTTGTGTACCTGAAGGATACAAGGCTTTGCGGCATGCACACTTTGCATGAAAACCATCACTCAAATAGAGTGCTGTTTTGCCCACAACAGCAAGCAGATGATCTGCTGTATACAGCGCTGCTGCAAGCCGTGACGTCACGCGCGTTAATTGGCCCATAAAAGCTGCCCTGTGTTTTCGGGTTTTACGTGTTTTTTTTTTTGTCTTTTTTATCGGGGGTAAAAATCGTGTTTTATTTCAGGATCCGTAAAACAGGGTAAAATCAGACGATATCGGGTGGTAAAGCAGATTTTCGTCTGGGGAAAGAGAGCGAGCGAGAGAAAGATAGCTTCTCCCATTTTAGATGAATCCAAGATATGAAACAACAGTGCTGAACGTGCAATGCTTATTCTCCACTGCCCATATTGTGGGTGATTGGTGGCGCTATGCCAAGTCGGTTTCCGGGTTTTACCCAATGATTATCATGAACATCCGACGTTAAAAACGGGTTTAACCCAGCATAAACAGACTTTTGGACTATTTCAATGTTTCGCGCACTTCAAAGGCCATTACAAAGATTACGTCTTCATTCCTACAGGGTTGTACAACTTCACTGATTACACTGCACATGCACACACTAAGTTCGTGTGGAGTTTCAGGCCTGTGTAACGTCCAAACGCCGTCACCCACGAAAGCTATTTGGAGAATGTTTTCAAGTCATCTCACCATAAGCTTCGTTGTGCTGCTTGTCTGTTCCTTGTCTTTCGGTCGCCATAGTATACAGAGACTGTAGTTATCACAGGTTAACGCGCAGTTTACCAGTTTCGTCCGGGATATAGATCCCGGACACGCGTACATTCTAAATCCAAGCACAAAGACGAAAAATCAGAGTCAGACACGATTCACATTTCTCAGCCGCACACAAAGTAACCCAGGACCGAGAGATCGCAAAGCGACCCTGCACACTGCGCGGCATCGTACGCTATCGTGTCTGCGTGCGCGCGGAGCACTCTTTATTTTGTGCGTGCGCGGAAGCACCAACGCTATTCCTTACGCACACAAAGGCGATAGCGTATACGACGCGCTAAAACTTGACACTATTGTCACAACACGGTGAAGTTTGAGTCGCGCGTAGCGGTTACGCTCCTGACACATCGCGTATCAAAGGACGGTATTTGTTAGCTGCTTGTGCTCTGCTATAGGCTTCGTCTACAGTTCCGACGATGTCCATTCGCGCCAACAGCGGACTGACGTCACCATCCGTCGATTCTTACTTCCTACACACGTTTCCGTTATCAGCTTTATCTCGGTCAAGACAGGGTTTGGTCTTTCTTTTTTTCTCTTAATAAATAGCCATGAAGTTACACTCTTACTCCTGTCCAATGGCGCAAAGGGGCACTTGAGTTTACGGTAAGATATCAGACGTTAAGCTGAAGCTCCACCGACTGCATGAAACGCCTTCGCCTTGCGACCACCAAGCATACAGCCTCTTTTGTGAGGGAGATGGGAAATCACTGCGCCTGCGCAGTCCTTCTTGAAGTGCGTAATCCCTTTCACGAAACGGCAGCGTGATCACGATTGGGTGAATCCTTCTTCAGCGCTAACGGGGTATTACACAGAAATAAGGGGTGCCCGCAAAGATTTTCAATCTGTTGTTCTAACCTGCCGTGCCATATAAATTTTCTGAGAGACGCATGATTACGGACTTGTGCCCGTTACTCGAAAAAAGTAATTGATTACCGTTACCGTTACTTCTACGCAAAAAGTAATTGATTACCGTTACCGTTACTTCTACGCAAAAAGTAATTGATTGCCGTTACCAATTACTCGACTCCAAATGTATTTGAGTAACGAGTAAAAAGGTAACGCGTTACTCCGGTCGTTACTCTGCATTCACACAAATTATACCTGTCTTTGTGTGCCCCAGAAAAAAAGAAAGGAAAGAAAGAAAGGTTCAATAGCGGAACAGCTGAAATAACACGAAAAACAAAAACGCTTAGGACAGGTTAGATCTGTACGTCTACTGTATTTATCGCCCGGGAAGACGTTGACCCGATTGTGGAAGAGCATTGCGTGGACCTTCCCAATGACTCACTAAACCTCCAAAGCTACCACAAAGGTACCACCACACTGGTGGAGGAAGACATTAGGGAGAGAGACCCTGAAATTCCAGAACGTTAGTACAATGACCTGTACTTGCTAAAGTAGAACGATCCAACAAAGGCTGACGGCACGAGGGGCTTGACTTGGGGCAGAACATCTGAAAAATAAGTTAATCTCTGCCGGAAAAGTAATTAATTACTGAGTAATCGATTACTCTAAAAAGTAATTGATTACTCGAAAAATTACTTTCACAGTAAAGTAACTGACTACTCGAAAAATTACTCAAAAAAGTAATTGATTACATGTAACGCAATTACTAGTAACGCGTTACGCACAAGTCTGCGCAGGAACCCACCTCCCCGCTATGCGTGTTGCCGTTCTCCCCCTTCTTTCTTTCTTTCTTTTTCTTCCTTCTTCTTTATTTTTTATTTTTTTTTTTTTTGTGCTGTTCTGTTCATATCCCAGTTCGCAGAACTACTACTTTTCGCTAAGTCGATAAAGCATTACTCGCGTTTTCTTTATTCTCCGATGCAGCCGCGTATGCTTCGAGAAACGGGATTCACTCGGCCAGATTGCAGTACTTTCAGTGCACTTTCCATTCTCTCTCGGGACCTAACCGCTTTACTTCGATCAACCCGGGAGATTTAAGGAACGCTTCTGCCCTCTGTCTCAAGTATATAGAGAAGAGCAACATTCCCATGCAGGTGTTTGCCCGCCCTAATGAAACATTCACCGTGTGCTGAATGCGCGCCTTTACATCGAGATTCTGACTTTCAAAGGCGCGCCGTTCATTAGGAATGCAACGCTGGAAGGCACTCCTGTCCAATGAAGGAAGCATTAGTCCCCGTTATATATATATATATATACATTGGGTTCTCGCTCTAGTGTGCTTTAAAAGGAGGTCCTGCGCTGAATTTTAAGTTGTAGATACGCGCACCTCTGGGGGGCATTCGAAAGGAAGCTTTCTGCAGTAAGTTCATAACGTTTCTGCAATGTTATACAAGTACGAGTTGCGATAGGCATGGCAGTTGACGTGCATATGGTGTATGGCTGATGTGCATAGGCCTGATCCGATCAGATCTATCATATATCTTATATCAGGTATCATATCACATATCTGATGTGATGAACTACTGAGAGGTTGCTGTATGACATCCCGCCATCTTCTTGGAACCAGTACCCAGGTCTCCCTCATTTCCGTCTTCGATTGTTGTGAGGTAAAAAAGCTGCGTCAAAATGTGCATGCTACATGAAACGTGTTGTGATACATATTTTGATTCTTAATTATTCTGTTTACTTTTTACGCTATAAGTTCTTACGCATTCTTAGTCAAGCTGCTCATTTAGTTGAGAAAATCAGTACCAAGGAAATTGTCCAGTACCACAGCACCAAAATGCGCTTGAGAAAGAATCGCTCATAATATTCAGCAATCCCATAGGGGCTCGATACCACTGGATTTATTTTATTTTTTTAATCCTGCAATTAAGCCTCTGCAATCGCGAACTAAAATCACTTTTAATTTTCTCGCCCGCCTAAGGCAAAGAAAAAAACATTACATTATTACCGCGAACGGTTATGATGGCGGAAAACTTTCTTTCGCCTCATTATTGGAACCTGCCCGTGGGTTATGATTATCAAAATGCATAAAACACTGCACACGTCGAGCATGCTGTAGTATATTAACCGTGGGCAAGTATTTTGCTTTGCTCTGCGAACGCATGACAGCCATATTTTGTATTCATCCCCCATGTGTTCCTAAAAAAAAAGGCTCAGTATCGGGAGTGATTAATTTCTTGGTTTATTTCTTTCATCCGCAGCCATACAGAGCGAAAAACTGTTCGCGTCACTTTATTGGAGCGATACGCGCATTGGGCGAGTGTTTTTTTTTTTTTTTTCCTAATCGTGAGACACAAGCAAACATGCAAGAAAACGCGTTATTTGCGTCACCCAAAGGAAATCCGGGAAACGTGAAACCAAAACTTTTCTCTCCCCCAAAACTCGTAAAAAGTTTTAACTCAAAATAGCTTCGTTGTACCCGATGGCTCTTCAACGCGCGTCGCAATCTCAGCCCACGGTACCCAACGCGTTTAAAGGAGAAATGAGGTGACACTTCACATCGCTCGAAATCCTGCCTCGTCTGTCAAGATGTCCACCAGGAGTCACCATGCAAAATATTTTCGCTCTGCTGTTTCTCTAAAAAAAAAAAAAAACAGTCTGAGAAAGAAGCTGCGGACGGCCGACACGATGCTCTCGTGACGAGGTGAAGGCTCCGCGTGCTTTGTTTCTTTTTGTTCCCATCTCACGCGCCGCTTGTACATGCTTGAGCTGTCACTTGACGTCACTGGTCACGTGAGGGGAGTAGCATACTTCACGACGTTCTCGTTCGATGCGCTCTTTTCACGAGGAGAAGAATTTTTTAAAGGTGTGGGGAACAGAGCCCTCGCGCTCGCTCTGTAGGTCACCTACGCTCATCGTTGCGGGAACTTATTTTATTGGTTGGACAACACTTTGCACTGAAAAACGAAAAAAAAAAGAGAGAGAGTTACGTCAGCGCTCCTTTAAGCCCCTGGTACTGCCCCAGGAAGTCAGTGGCGTCCTGGAGCGGGCTCGAACCCGCAACCGTGTAGGGTCAGAAAATGGATCATCATGCGATCCATCAAGTTATAACGACGCATTCGTTTTATCGTTACTTTAGAGACATGAATGATAGAGATCTCAACCGCGACACCGTATAGCCTCTGTGTACGCAACTAAAACCTAGTAGCACAAAAGACAAAGTTGAAACGAGTGCAGCCGTGGGAGCTATAGAGGTTGGACATTAAACTTCCCGAAATGTCGTAAAGCCAGCGAGTACTGCGGGGGAAGAGCGTTTCGAAACCGAATTTTGTTTCCTCTTTCTTCTCTAAGTGCCTCATCGAACTTCATGACCACTTTTATGGCTGTCATAAATTTGTTTGATTTCAATACGGTGCAGAGCTGTGTTGAGTAGGAACGCAGCACAATCGCAGACCTTTGTGTCTATCAGTCTGTAGGCGCATCAGTCCCAGATCATAACAAATATTCTGCTGCGTTTATAACGGGTCATTGAGTTATTCCATGCGCCACCGTCGGTACAGATCTCGCTAGTAACAGACTATAAAAAGAGGATTGGTGTGATGTTTTGCTTGTTTGTTTCTACTTGTTTGTTTTTTACTTTCTGTACGTGCTATGTTTCGATGTACTTTTCTTCTTCGCTTCTAGCACCGTGTGTGGGAGATTTCCGACGCACGTCTAAAGTACCCAAAGCGCACTGACGCAGGATCTATATTGCGCGCAGTCGTGATTAGGCAGCGATTGCGATCGTCCTCAGGTGCGGGCAAAGCGAGTCTCGGCGACAGAGATGCAGAGAAACAAATGTCATTTGGAAGATCCGTGCCGTCGACTGTACCATGAATGACCTTGGGTGGGAAAACGAAATCTCGAAGCGTCTTTTGTCGAGTATTGCGTCCGTGAAGCATATGCCCAGTGATGGCCACGAACTACCTCTACAGTAGTTTAACTATAACTACTAACTACATCCCGATGGAGTAGTTTAACTAGTAGTTCAACTACTTTTCAGGGGAGGTAGTTAAAACTACTTCTTTAACTATTGCAATGTATTTTAACTACATCTATAACTACTTAACGTTGTCCATCAGCACCAATCTCATTCTATAGTGTTCTTGGACACCTAAAAATATGAATCACAAGCAGTGATAAAAGTGAAGATTTAGTACACATGCACGGCACAATTGCTCTGCACCTCCGTTCTCATCAAATAAGTAGCTCAAGGTAAAAGTCGGAAGCACAATCGTGCCGTAAAGCTTGCGTCAAAATCGGAAAGAAGTTGGCGCCTGCAGTAACCTAACTACTGTAGTTAACTACTCGAAATAGTAGTTTAACTAGTAGTTGCCACTACATTTCTGCAAGTAGTTGATAACTACTTTTTAACTACAATCAGGTAGTTTAACTAGTAGTTTAACTACATGTAGTTAACTACTGGCCACCACTGCATATGCCTTCATAAGTCTGGTAACAAACACGTCGAAAATACAGGGTGAATTCAGCGAAGATTACACATTTCGACCGAGTCGTAAAAATACAAGATGACGTATCTGGCGCTTCAAACATTGCAGACTGATAGTCGTTCGCACGAAGTTTTGTCCATGTGTGTATATGTGTATATATATATATATATATATATAGGTTGAAGAGGTTAATATATCAGGCGGCTGCGAAGTAAAATGAATAAAAAAGTGCTCTATTAAACTATATGTTAGTTTACCCATTGAATAAATTAGTTTTTGTTAACTTTCCTGTAATCTGTCGTCCACGTCTCATCATGTTACTTATATATATATGTATATAATTTCTTTTTCAGATGCTATGACTTTGTAGAAAAAATGTTAGAAGCAAAGCAAATTCTCACCCCATGCATTTCCTATGGCCTAACAGCTGGCGAACCGCCATTTTTTCCTCTGTCTGCTTCACGTTCACATCACTACGTATAGGTGGCGCTGCCTGGAGATGAAGCAAAACCAAAACCTATGGAACAACCAACAACCAGATGGACGACGTGCAGGGTTTCGAGGTAGCGTCACGTGGTGATGTGAACGTGAAGCAGATAGAGAAAAAATGCCATTTTGAGGGCTGCCATAGGCCATAGGAAATGCATGGAGTGAGAATTTGTTTTTTTTTTCTACAAAGTAATAGCATTTGTAAAAAATGTGAATAAAAGTTCAAGCAAACGACTATGCGAGTCTGCAAAGTTTGAAGCGCCGTCATTTTCTATTTTTACGACGCGATCCAAAGGTCTATAACATTTTCCAAATTCACCTTATATATATCGTACAAAATACCAATAAACTTCTTTTGCACACGTTCACTATTCCAGATACGTGCTAACGAATGCTCACGAATCTGTACAACAGAAGCGAATTCCAGTCGCGCTACGAACGAGCGAAGCATTCGTACCAACGCATTCTGTGCAACAGAAGCAAATTCCCGATCTACTACGAACGAACGAAACATACAACCTGATAGCACAAGCAGGGTGAAAGAATTCGGCAGTTAGGCGAGTATAATAAAATCCAGAACGAATACTGCGTGTTGCAAATAACAGTAGCGTATGCTGTCGAAAATACATCGCGGCGGTGGTGTTGGTGGTGGTGGTGAAAGGGCTCGCCCTTGTCGGCCTCACAATGGTGGGGAATGTGCGTCCTGGGCCGGCTTCTAAGGGAACTGTGCCGACATATGTCTGAAAGCGTCTGAGGAAAACACAGGAAAATACATCGCACTGTCAAGTGTCACAGCCAGGTAACGAATTACATCGACTCGTTATATAACCGTGCCATTGAGTAAACTACATTCATGGAATATGCTTTCTGGAAGAGGAAATCGGTTTTGTCTTCGATTGATTAAAAGCAAAACTGTTCATATACGACACCATTGCATTATAGATACGACATACGACTGCAGTCGCACACAGTCGTGAGACGTGTACAATGTACATACTGCGAAGCAGACTTGTACACGTTACTCAAAAAAGGTAATTGATTACCGTTGCTAATGCTCGGCTAAAAATGTAATGAAGTAACGGATAAAAAAGTAAAGCGTTACATTCAATAATAATAAGTCATGTGGCAAAAACAAGGCAAATAAAACAAAACCTGAAATTACTCGTCGCTTGACGCGCTTCTTTCTGAGATTAGAATTCGTCGCCTTTGAACAGAATAGAGGCTTTTCGTTACGTAAAATACATCGTGCATTTAAGTAGGATATTGTTTTCGTCTTTTCTGTTCATCACCATGGACATTTCCGAAAAGCAGAAGCCGTGGCGATAAATAATAAAGGAGAGCGTCGACATGGCAGCATCGAAGAGGAAGAACAATCGCGATACGAACTCGCAGTGTTTTGCGCAACCTCTCTGTGCATGCAGCTCCTGCCAAGGCGTTAACCCTCAAGACCTCCACAATAGAAGCACTCGGCCGTGTTACATTCTTCTCACTTGGAAATTCCAAGTGACTCACTATGTCCCAATCCTGCTGTCCTCTCTCCATCTGTCCGCATCTGTCCACCGCTCATAGCCACAGTTGTCTCGCGGCGCTAACACGGAAAAAAAAAAAAAAAAACTACGTCCGAAGCTTGACCTACTGTGCATACAGCAGGTTGTTTCGGGATGCACGTGCGGAAGAATACTATTACAATGACCTTCATTTATTGTAGTGCAATAGCAAAGCAGACACGAAAGGCTGTGATGAAGCCTGTGGATTGCTTTCGTCTATGAGTGAAGCTTAGTCGATATGTAATCGATTACCGAAAACTGTAATCAGATTACTCGAAAAACTACTTATTCGCAAAATTAATCGATTACTCGAGAAATCGCTCACAAAATTAATTGATTAGTAGGAACGTAATTACCTGTAACGCGTTACGTACAAGTCCGCGACGAAGTATCTTCATGTCGTCAGCATACATAGAGCACTGGGGTGTTGCGCTGATAACACAATATAATTAATTAAAACTAAAACAAAAAACAGATGTCCTAAGTTGTTGCCCTGAGGAACACCAGACAGCGATGTGAATGAGCGATGTGAATCCTGTGACACGAACAACGTTAGTGTGGTTAAGCAAATAACTACTAAAGCATTTACGATAGGCAGGTGACACATCATAGCCTGCTAACTTATTTGTAGCATACCTTTGTCGAAACATACATCGAATTCCTTTGTCATGTCAAAGCAGACACAGTTGTAACACCATGCATGAATGAGCAAAAGTTTGATTCCACAGATCTGCCCCTGACAACCATATATCGTGACTACTGAGAAAACTGCGTTTATTACCTATAGATATAAAAGGAAAATGTGTTTCGGAAGTGCAAACCTACAGACAATGTTACGTATGGACAGCACACGGGACACAAGACACGTAGCTTATGAAAACACAGCGGAGCGTGCCGAGCCCAATACCGCTACGTTTTATGGCCATAAAAAATGGCCTCTGGTGTGGCCATGCTTGACGGATTGATTATCAGCTCAGAAAGGGGTGACTCCACAACGTTTGTTTTGTTACATACATAGAGCACGTCAGGCAGGGGGTTCAGCGGTGTTTCGAGCAAATGTTTTCTAATATACTCTATTCATCGAACCGCGCTTGTAACAGTTGCTTGCCGAAACCCTAGACAAGTTGCTGCGTGCTGTCGCTCCTGTATATACCCGGGGGTATTACACGATTGCATGCACCAGTATGCAGGACGTTGCCGGTTAGTCGTATGTTCCAGACAATGAAGGAAGAATCAATACCGTGTCATGCTAATGATACCATTGGTGCCTGTCTAATCCACTTGCAGATTAGCAATGCAGTCACAACAGCAAGCCATTATCTGTCCCTGGGGTATCATGCTAAGTACATTGCACCGCACGAATGACAATTGTAATACTGCGCACGCTATTAGCATCGATAGTCTTGCGTAACCAAGGTCTTTTGTGCTCGTCGCTCATCTTTACAGCAGAGCTAGGAATGTTAGAAGGGAAGAAGCATTGGAATCGATATTGCAGCACAGATGCATGATACATTTAACCCTTGTTATAACGAGACATACTTTTTTTTTTAATTATCGCTTTATTCGAAGCCTCACGCTGCACCGACCTAAATGCACGCGTTTTGAACCCGATTATTCAGTCGGAGTGCCCTGCCAGTATAATGCGAAGGCGATTCGATGAAAACCCGTACGGGGAATCCAGCTTGTGTTCGTTTTTGTTATATATATTTGTTTATATATCTCTAATTTTGTGGGCATATTTAAAGGCCGTCAAGATCATCACTACTGAGATCTCGCCACCCTTAGCCTGCTGGAGTAGCTTTCACACGCTATAGTTCGCGTACATCAAACTTTAACGAAGTACCTTTTCACGCACCATTTCTCTGATGTCGCCAGGCGCAGATTTTCCTCAGGCTCTAATTACGGTCCGAAGTAATGCATCCATGAGAAATCAGCAGGTTACAAAGTTCCCCGACGTTGTCCGTCTTCATTAAGGGCTGATCACTGCAAGCTGTCACCGACGTGTATGGGTACCGCTGAAATCAACGTTTCTCCGAACGTCTTTAACGCGTTGTGGATGTGTTTCAAAATGCGATTTTCATACGCGGACACCTCTCTAATCGACTAACCCGTAATCGATTGAAAGATTGACAGGAGTAACGTACTTTTCTGGCAGATGACGTTACCAGCAGTGTAGCGGAAAGTTCGAAATAGAAGTGGAACAGCTGACAGGAAGGGTTCTACGATGCGCCATTAGCGTAGAGTTTCATTAGTGTATATCTTTTGCAGTATTTTTTTAAGCTCCTGCGCAGTTATGCTTATTATGTCACGCCAGATGCAGAGCCCACAATATCGCCCCGAGTGGCCAGCTCGGTACACTGCTGAGAACCCCCCTTTTTGCTGCTGAACATTTTGCATGTCAAGGGATTTATATGAAAAAACGGCTAGGAAGCAAGCGAGCTGGTGAAGGTGATGCATAATGTAAAACCCCGAGACTAGGGAATACGAAAGGACAGACACAAACATTATGCATCAAAGGATTTCTATTTATTTTTCCAGAACATCACAGAAAGGTGCGCAAAAATTTCTGGAGTTCCCACCTGAGTGAGCCCCATTCCGCTAGTCCTCATGAGACTGCTTGCATTCCTTTGCTGCGACGATGCCCCGGCCCACACACAGCTCCGAGCAAGCCCGTCACAGCATTACGTGCGTAACTGGCCGGGGGAAGAGCATGACGCTCCGGCACTTTCTGCCCAAGGTCCGGGGACTTTCCCCAAAGCGTTCAGTTGAGCCACGAGGACTCCGGTCAGTTGCTTCGAGAACAAGCCTAGGCGGTACTCCATACGATGCACATGGCGGCGGCTGTCCTCTTTATACTCGGAGACTCACGAAGTTCGGGCTATCGGTGTGCTAGCACATTATTTCCATAGTTTGTCCGTGTTGCTCCGGCAGAATATGCCATACTTTACAGCACTTAATAGATCGCTTAGTCAGACACATGTTTCTTTATCAAAGATTCCAAGACGCATCCCTTCAAGGCCGCTAGTCCGAAATATGTGTCTTTTTTTATGCCAAGGAGAGCGAACGCGCCGTGATGGGGCTGCTCCTCCGCAGTTCCTCCAATCGTGCTCGCTACAACTGAAGCGTGTACAACTGAAGGCGTCCAACTGAAGCGTGTGTGATGCATAATGTCTAATCCTTGTGATGTAATGTGATAAATATAAGCGTCCTTGCAACGTTTTCTTGAACTGAACCCCACATCGCCGAACCGTACCAAAACTTGCTGTGTTATCTTCGTTTGGTTGGGCTTTCTTCCGAAGGCCCCCTTTGATAAGTAACACCTCGGAGGAGACCAAAAGCAAGCAAATCCCTCTGCCGTGCGCTCGTAAAGGTGTCTAGGATCCCACAAAATAGCTCGGAATATCCCGAGCTCCCAAAATCTACTCCGGTCCCCTTCACTCATTTATTAGGGCTGCCCCCGTCCTGTCGCACCTCCATTGGAAACAGATCACGGCCGTATCAGAAATTGTGTGGCCTTGAGAAAGATACGAGGCAACACAGTATTGCATGGAGCGGCAGTACCGTTATACGTGCAGCGTGTATTTTCCGTCCGTCGACTGCCAAATGTGGCGCAATGCGTTGCATCCATCACACAAGGAACGGGAACTATGCTGACGCTAGCAAGGACAGACGAATGTTCGCCAGGCGTTGCGCGTCCGGACTGGGAGGCTCGTTCATGCGGGAACGTCCGAGACAAAGCACATTTTCGTTCTGTTGTGTTACAGATTCGAAGCATAGGAGGGTCCCATAAAACGGCTGTTTGCTTTTTGGTTTGAATGCTTGACGGAGAGGCGTGTTGTGTTGTTTCTCTGCAGGGCGGTCTCGAGTCTCCGTTTGTCATACGGATGGCTGGATGCGCAAAACTCTCTGCAAGTCGAGTTAGCACTCCAGAAGGATAGAAAGGTGCTTGTATTGCTGATTTGCTTTTGTTCTGACTCATGTCAAGAATGATACCGAAGGCGATGCTTATGTAGTACGAAATGGTTGGCAAAGACGAGAGCACATATAGTGTGGGACATGGTGGAATTGGAAATAGGTGCTGTGTGCCGCGTTTTGCAGACCGAACCCGTACCGGGACTTACATGTGCCTGACTGACCTATCGGGGCATAATTGAGAGGGAATCGCTGCACTTTACATATTCATCGGGCCATGAGAGATGGTTATTGTTGTCGACGGTCACAATGCCGTTGTGTTAGATTTCTTTCTTGAGCTAATTTACACGGGGGGTATATCGGACTGCGCAATAAGAGCAAATGAAAATGAATTGTGGTTCCAATGACAAATCGATCCAGTGCAATTCCGTATCTTGGAGGAGCAATACTGTCACCCACCATGTAGGACATTTCAGAAGTTGGCGGAAGAACAAATTCAGATGAGCGAGTGTTGACAGGGGATTATGCATGTATAAGGCATGTCGAACACTTCGTAGAGGCTCTGCCTGTAAGGGAGGTAAATAATGTTGCGTTATAAAAAGTAATGTATGCGGCTGCTTTAGTTTAATATGTGCGAATGCATGCCGGTAAATGGCTAGCTTCCCTCAGCACAGCGCGATCAGGGACTGACTAGCGACTGAATACGCGACTTGTATAAACTATGCAGCTGTAGCAGGGATGGGCAGTGACTGCAATCAAAATACTATTTAAAATATAAATACATGTCTTTATATTTTACATTTAAATACTTACTTGGAAAATGTATTTGTAATTATATCTAAATACAAATTGTCGATTATTTATTCTTGTAAATACTTTATAAATACTCCTAAATACAGTATACTGACACATACCAAAAAGTCGCCTCGCATTTGACCTTCCGGGAAGAAAAACGAGCTTGGGGAGCAGTTATGGCGTGTTTACGATGCGCATGCGACAAACCATTTTAGATGGCAATTTTTTCACTGTTGTTGCGCACAACGGTCGCGGCTACCCAATTACCTTGTTGTACGAAGCATCTTCATCAAATTTAATACAAGCATTTGTTCATCGCCACCTGTGGAGATGCTGTTCTTCTTTACGAATTTGATTGTATGACCGAACAGAACATGCCTAAAGGCGCAGTCATCGAGAAACTTCTAATATTAAAATCGCCATGATAATCTAACAAATATGTGCTATTGTTCGTTGCTGATTTGTTATGATCATCAGTATTTCTGTAATTCCAGAAGACATTTTCGTCACAGTATTTATGGCAGTAGTTACAGTATTTAAATACTGTATTCGTATTTTGTATTTAGGTACCCATGTTCAAAAGTATTTATGAAGAGTACTTACCCCTTTAATGATACCCCTTTCAACAGAGTATTTTGTATTTATATTTAAATACTCAAAAAATGTATATATGCCCATCCCTGAGCTGTAGCTCCATACTGAGTCGTTATGACTTTAACCGATTTTCTTCGTTATCCGATTCTTTCAGAAACGTTTCAAAGACGGACAGAGTGACCGTGGCAATTTGCCGGCGTTTCGAGTAAATTTTACAAACAGTAAAGATTCGCATTTCGACGTCAAAATGACGGACGATACTATTGTGCGGACGCACTCGAATTTGCACAATCTAATTGCGAGGCTTTTCTCATGTGCACTTACAGGGGCGTTGAGCGTTCGTGAGCGTTGTAATTGTTGGACGTCACTTTTGGCGCAAATTGGGCTGACTCGATATGCAAACAATGCGCTTGGAAATAGGTGCGCTGGTGAACTCAGTATTGTTTAGCTCTCGGCGAAGAACGAAAATAGCTCTTCTGTACAACCGCATAATTTGAAAGTTCGTGCGCGACACTGATGCGCACAGTTTCATTTGGTCTGTCAATGTTATTTTCATTCTTTCTTTCCCCTTCAACCTTCGTGGCGTGTACAGCAGATCGTGGAATAGCCATTGTTTTCTCAGCAGTTGTTTTTCGCTTCATGCACTTAATGACTAGCAAGCACACCGCGGAAACTTTTAATAAATAGTAATTGGGAAGTGAACTTACACGTGAGTTGAACATTTCTGTCATGATCGGACCGAACTATACACTCTAAGAAAAAAAGCAGTAAAAAGGGGGAGTAATTGCAGCTTCTACTCCCCTAGTCTGCAATTACTCCCCATTTTAGTCCCCTAACCCAACATTTAGTCCCGACATTTACTCCCTAGGACTGCAAATTGTCACTAAACTTCGCGAATGGTCTCCTGAATGCACAGTCTACGTAAATATGAGCCCTTGGTCAATTTGAACGACATAAGGCCGTATAACTCAGACAACGTAGCAATTTTCCAGCCACACAGAGTAAGAAGCAGTTAGCGCATCTTTCTTCGCAAATTGTGCCCTAGTATGGCGCAAGATTTTATATCACTCGATATATCACGGTTGACGGTTTGCTTCAAAGTATTTTTATGCATGCGCACCAATTATGTACCTGGGACTCTTACAACAGCGCGTGAAATGCGGTCTTCACTCTGTGACATTCATTTACTCCCGCGCATTTACTCCCGAAAGGGACTATTTTTTGTGGCAATGCAATTACTCCCCAAAAGGAGTAAAAGTGCTCCTTTTTTTCTTAGAGTGTAGACAGAACCACGTGAGGCGGGTGAAAAAATGTTGCGCGGTCATATACTGTAGAAGTGGTTTTTTCCGCGTGGAAAATATTTTCGCGTTTTCGAGCAGAGCTGCTTTGAGGATTGATTCGCGAGAACTTAAATTCGCGACACAGGTTTCCGGGAGTGCTTTGCTCTTGCATATCGTGCCGCCGTCAATACTCGGGCATATTTCGGCACGTACTAAGACATCCGTTGTTCACGTGGATTGCGGCATTCTAGGTCTATTCCTTTCTTCTCCTCAGGAAGTGTCCTGTCAAATGGCCTCTAGGGACCCTGTAGGGGGCCATAGTACTGGCCGTGCGCAAGTTAGCCGGTTTATTTTAGCAGTTCTTATTAATTATCACTCGGGGCACTGACCAGTTCGGTTGAGATGTGGTACTATCATTCAAGCTGGTTTTGAGAATGCGGGGAAAGACATGTTCTGGCTTCGTGGTATAGTGGTATATTCCCTGTATAGTGCAAAGCGTTTATAGGAGTAACAAAAGCATAATGAATTTTAATTTCTTTTCATCATGCCTGATGGGATAAAACAATCTTCTACGCTAGGTTAAACTGCCTATGCTACATGGAGTAGAAAGGGTCAGGTAGTCGCGGTATAGCGTCGAACGCCGAACGATTTTCGCCATCATATGGCCAGAGTTATTCGCGGCAACTTAAATTCGCGATTTTGGAGGTGTGCGCGAAAAACGCGAAAAATAATTCCACGCGAAAAAAACCACTTCTACAGTAGACGTTGTGAAGAAGTCTTCCCCGTATAGAAGATGCATGCCGCTTTCCCTGCTGTGCGCCTTTTGTATAAATACAGCTTACGTGGACCCCACTGTTGTTTGAAAAAGCGATGCGGAGTGTACAGCAAAATACAAAGGCGCGCTTTATTTTTGTATTTTGTCTGCGCGGCTTTGTGGTTCCCTGCTGCCAAGTAGCAGGCGGTTTAGAGCGGGAGTATGCTTATGTAATGGTGCACGTTCCTTTTATCCTTTACCAATAAGAATTGAATTATGAGTGACACTAGGAAAATGCATAGTGATAGCGCTTTTGTGATGCCACTGTGATATGCTGTCTGTAAGTGAGAGGAATTACTTTTTTTATTTGTTTTTAACTATTATTATTTTCGAGTACTGAAATTATATTTGGCCCGCGAAAACCCGCATATTGCGAGATGAGACCTGCGCAATATGTGATGGAAAGTCGTCGCAGTAGCTGATAAATCGTGTAACTTTGGAGGGGGGGCGGAGATAATTTCTTCGGGCGAGAGTAAATGGACACGTCACCGAATAACTGCGCAGGAAGGAGATCCGCTTATATGTGTCCCTTCATTTGCGCTTTTACTCCTAAACAGCCCGTTAACATTTCTGATGAAGTCACCCCTTGATACTCGATAACAGTAACAGTGCAATATGGAACGATTGTGCCCCAAAAATGTTAAGCTGTTTTGGAAGCAAGAAAGAAAGGGAACGCTTATCTCAAATTAACTATCATTTCGTGCAATCTCCTATAGTGCCTGCTGACTTCACTGACCATTCCCTCCTCTTTTTCTTTTTACTTTGCATTAAACATATCCCCCCACCCCCCCTTCGGTGCGCACATGTTACGGGAGATAGCATTCCTGCGCAGACAGGGAACAAGAAATTACGGATTATTTGCGCGTCACTTCAGAAGCGTCGAGTCATTTAGGTTCCAGAGGAGGATTTATAGAATTCTTGCATTGCGCTCACCGTGTCTTAATTTACTCACTTCACGCAGGTATTTATAAGTTACTCACCCGCAAACCGGAGATTGTTTGTCATGCTATGTACAAACCTAACGCCAGTGAGCACTTGTACGAACTTATTGGATGATAGCACGTGCACCTCTCTCTTCTTCTTTGTCTCTTTCTTTCTTTGTACATTCTACCACGAGAACCTGTAGAAGTACAAGCGCGCACAGATTTTCTCGTTCGAGTCGTATGCGGGTCTGCGACTTGCTGTATGTGCGTCTGTTGTGCTAGTATAGTGGCTGTAGTGGGAAGTAGCAAAAGGGAGCATATACACCCCTGTCCCCAACTCATTCCTGCTGTCCTCTCTCCATCTGTCCACACCTGTACGCCGCTCATAGCCACTGTTGCTTCGCGGCGCTGGCACGGAATCAAAGAGAGAGAGAGAGAGAGAGCACGTACACGTCGCTCGTCGGTTATGTTAACTATATGGTGAACATCGTTCTAGCTCACCCTATTCAACCGTGCTGTCCGCATCCTCTTGCGTTTCCCAGCATAATTAAATGACATCAGTAGTTTTATAGCCACTGTTGACATTTTTACAATATTTTAAATGTAAACACAGGTTGTTACTTTTCTATACTCTCACCAGCAGTATAAAGCGCTATCCAATAAGCGTGTAACTTATATTTCCATTACTTCATTTTTACATATTCAAAGTAAGTACAAAGTAAGTACAAACTTACGGTATGTTCGGCGCAAATGGCATCGCGGAATGGAACGAGGAGGCGGAATTTATTCAATCTGGACGACGTAGCGTTCACGAAGCGTTTATTCCCTCTTATAGCCATGTGTACCGAAACCTTCATCTGTGTTTAACGATCGTGCAGGGCGGTGGCTTTTTGTCGCTGAATATCGATTTCCACTCAGAGTTGACGGATCTCGGTTTGCTATCGTTATACGCGAAAAGAAGAGAAGACGAGAATGGATGGTGCTATCAGATGCATATGGCCCACGTATGTGCTCAACGATCTTAATGGGGGGGGGGGGGGGGGGGGGCCTTTAGCGCATGCGCCATAAAATCGCTACATAATCAGTGAAAATGGGAACGTTAGATCTTTCTATCTTCCCGGGGTTGAAGTTGACACGTGCGACACCACCAGTACGAGCGTGTATACAAAAATATTCGAAACTTGGAGCGGGCAGCTGGTGCGCCTTCTGTAACAAGAGCGGCGTTACTTTCCTCTCTTTACTCCCGCTCTTTACTCCCTTTTGTTTCCCGTTACCTTACAACATTTCATGCGGCAAGCAAAACAAGGCACGTCCTAACCATTTCGATATATCGAATCCTTCTCCCGTTCCGATCCCTTTCTCCTTTATCGTTCCATTATGCGTCTGGCCAGCGCGAATGAATGGGCTGCACGTAAGAGGCCAACATATAATGATCATCCTCAATCTCTATCTGCATGCTTCTTTATCGTTTCTCTTCCTCGGTTGGAATCTGTACTAAGCCGTGCAACGTTCATTTAGTAGCTCCGCTTCTCCTTTGGATAAATCGGGTTGGACCACGCTTCGAATCTGCTCGGCTAGAAGATGCGGCCGTATCGGCAATTGCAGCGCCTTCAGCGCCAGAAATGCAATCGAAGCCACTCTCGTGCTGTGTAGATTCTGCCGGGGCACATTGTTTTGTTTGCTCTTGCTGGAATGCCGATAAGTGCTCCGCTTGCTCAGTCAATCTCTCCCACTGACTTTTGCAAAGACTTACAAAGTGGAGTTGGGTTTCCGGAGCAGGGTCTCGTTTACTGGGGAAGATGGGGGGGGGGGGGGGGGGGGTCATGAAGAGTGTCAAACCTGCGAGTTTGAAGCGGGACTTTCGCGAGACAACCGTTACGTAGATTTCATTGCTATACCATGTCTCGTATGCACGGTTTATTTGCTGTATACAATACAAATCCCGGGCCCTCTTTCTTGGAGATAGGGGGATTCACAGCTTTCAAAAGCATAAGCGTATCGCCGCCGCTACTTTTTGGCCAAAACAGTTCAATATATGTCTACGACTGTGTCGAAGACGATACGCCTCAAAAACTTTCGTAAATGTTCGCCAGAACCATTGAAATTTCTCGACATCTGCTGCAAAGTGTATGTATGTAGACGGCGCCCTATTCTTTTCAGTCTTCATTTGTGTTACATATAGTGAGCCCTAAATAACGTGTCTTAGAGTAGTCAGTTCAAAGTGGTTTGGGACTAACATCTCCATTATCTTCCTTTTATTAATCGATCTTTTCAATCATTGTCTAACTGTCAAACTATGTTACCACGGGCCTCGCTCCTTGGAAGCTTGTGTTTTTTCGTATATACTTGGATGCATCTTTAGTGGTTGCACATAGCGTGCCTTCCTGTTGCTGGTTTTGGCTGAATGTTTTGCTGTTGTATTTTGCCGGGGCGAGGTTACATGTCCTGAACTGAAGTCTCATAGGCTGACTATTGTCCGATGCTGTGCTATACGTCCGAATAACTAGGCTGCGAGCCCGCGGGGAGAGAGTTTTCACGAGCGTTTTCTCGGGAAATTAATTTCGTTTCATTACATTATGCCAGTTGACATCCAGTCAGTTGTTGCAAAAGTCAAAAACGCGAAACATACATCATGATCAAGGTGTAACGACGAAACGCTTGAAATTCGACGAACGAAGCTTTGCGCACGTGCTTGCGGACTGTCCTTTTTATACCGCAACCAACCCTGCACAAGCGAGATTCTCAGCCGACGAGTTGCAACGCTTTGCTTCCTGCATGGCTACCCATCGAGCGAACCTTGTTTCAGATTCGTGTCTTCCACATGCTCTCATGATTGTTTCTTAGAAATCCATAGTGACGAGAACCAAATTGGTAAGTGCATGACTAGACGGCCAAATCAGATGTTTGGATAACTGGATAATTGGATGTTTGGATAAATAATAAGTTAGAACTCCGGATAACCTTAATAATAACACTGGAAAAAATTCGGTATCATTTCCCAGCGAGATAATAGCCCCCCCCCCCCCCCCGTTTGGGGTACTGGGGGAATGTGAAGTGAACAAAATCCTTGCGTTGAACTAACATAATAATTTTGTTCAATTTAGATTTCCTCATGGCACCAAGGGCTGCTGTAATCGCGCTCAGGAACGAGACCACATCTTTTAAGTGTTATTATTAATGCTGACCGGAGCTGTACATAGCCGTGTGACTGGAAGGCTCTCCCACACTCTAAAAACAGAGCTTCACCGCATAGTACGCTTCTAGCCAACCATCATCCCGAATTACAACGTTCTTTCCCTTGATTTGATGAAAACAGGGGCGTATACGCCATGTTGGTAATTATGAACTGCCTAATGCCAGAAAAATGGCGTACCCTCTCCCCCCTTGTGTACAGCAAATCAGGAGAAGGTACGATGTCACTCGGACTGATGGTTGGCTAGAAGCGTGCCATGCGGTGAAGTCTAGTGCATCCTCATACTTCAACAATCCTCCTCTCCACTCCTCTATCCTCCATCCGTCCGTCCTTCCTTTGTGTTTTGTTTTGCTTTGCGTTCTTTTTCTATCTTTCGTTTTTCTCTTTTTTTTTTTTGCTATAGTCGTGCCGACGCCCACTTCTGTGCGGCCAACAACGGCGAGCCTATCCTGCCATTACCCCCCCCCCCCCACTCATTTTTAAGAGTATACTTGAACTCGCAGTATTAACCTTACGTTTCGATGACCTTTTGTTTGTGCCAGTCACTGGTATTCTCACACTTCATCGGTAAATACAACCATGAACTACTACAAGACCAACGAGAATTTTTGGACTGTGGGCCGTGCCTTTCCCTGGAGGTTGTTGGAGGGACAGAGCGAGTGCAGAAAGCCAAATTAATTATAAGACGGGGTGACGTCTGCACATGCATGGGGACGTTGAGTGAAACTCGGATGGAACCTTTTCCGGCTTGCCGCAAGGGTTGACGCGTGTGCTAATTAATAACTCACACACTTGAAGAAACGCATACTAACGCTCACAGTTGCTTCAGTAGTAAATGTAATTATCGAAAGTTGGAGATGGGCTCCGATGCACAACCTCAGTTGCGGTTTGCCATAGTCGAGTCGAATTTGAGCAATTGAGGTTTCACTGCGGTAATCATAACTGGTTCATTATGTCCCAGGTTAATTTGCGTTGAGGGGTGCCAGTTAATCCGATGATCTCCCGCATTGCAAAGGCAAGTGATATTGTTTTCCTACGCCGCATTCGAATGACAGGAGGGGATGACTTGACAACTTTGAAGGAGCACCGTTCAAGACAAAGTGCTTCTGATGGTATGCGTGTACAGCTATACGCGCTGTGATACGTTCAAATGCAATCATGCAATAGTACGAAGAACTGCCATAAAACAGCACTGAAAGCGGCACCAGCACCCCATTGTTGATAAGTATGGATTACACGAAAAGCAGCCAGGAGCACCTTGTCTGTTCGAGGCAAGACCCGCAATATGCATGAAATTAAACAAGATAGCCGGATAGGGACTGTGCGGCACCTAAAGAGGGCGCGCTGCTTAGTCGCGACAGCGCCGCCAACGGCGGTCGTGGACGTATCCGACGTGATACCACGGCGCCGGTTCTATGCATTCTCAAGTGGAACCGTAGTTCGCGTGGCGACCGCCGTAATTAGGAGGGCTGATTTTCAAAGTGCGAATAACGTGGAACCTTTCAGGGGCGTGAACGAAGAGAAGGAAGACAAACTGCACAGAAGCACTACCACATCTATAATGTAACAGTGCGCAAGGAGATGCAACCACTCGCTTCTGTGTCGAAACAGACACCTGTAAGTGGTACGTTACATCGAGAGGATGGTTAATCGATGCTTCACAAAATCCTAGCTTGCTAGTAAAAACTAGGTACATTTCTCTGACTCCAGCCACTTGTGACATCATGGTTTTGACTGAGTCTCGCACCCAGTTCGTCCTTTTGGCACATTATCTGAACTTGTGCTTCCGTTTTTCGAACACCTTCAGAAACAATAACGCTAAAGATATCATCACAGAAGAATTTATACAGAAAGGTGTAGACCACAAATATACAGCTCATCATTTACATGCGTTCTTTTCTTTTTTTTTTTTCTGCTACCGCGTTTTACCCTCACGGAAGTGTCAACTGTAAATCATTATTCATTTTGCAGGTCCTCGTTCAGTTTCATCGAAAATAGAACAAAAGAAATAGAATATATTCGCTCATGTTGTGCACACATCATGCAAGGGCGTCACGAACGCTATTCGCTGCGAGTCTCCCTGGGTGGTATTGGAATCACGAGAAATGTCCCTAGTGAAGAGTCCTTTTAGGTGCTTGCACAGTTAGCGATGCAACAGTTCCAGTGTGGCAAAAAAGAAAAAGAAAAAGACGCTCGCACTTCACATGTAAACAAAGCCCGCTACACGGCGGCTATCACCCAAGGTACTTTCTCTGGAGGCCGCATCGCGGCCCACAAGTTTGTCGCACAGTCCCTATATATAACGCCCATGAGAGGACTCCGCCGTTGACGACTGTTTTAATTCGCCGATCTTATGTTCTGGAGGACTAAGCGTTAACGAATAATAAAAGCAAAATTCAACGTACCTAATTGCAAAACATAGCCAACCACATGCACCCCACTGACTCACACGTATACTATGGTGTTAGAAGGTGTCTATGACATAGCAAAAATCGCAGCATGGGAGGGGAGTAAAGCAAATGAAAAAAGGCTGCAAGAAACACTCTTGCTGACGATGTCGATGTGACAGTTGCTGTTCGGTCGCTACCTGCAAGCAGTGAGCTCTGGACGGTTGAATATACTGTGCCCAGGGATGCTCTCCAACGCAGTATGACATCACTTAGTCCGTCATTTCTGTCTGGACCACCCTGATTTAAGATCGCGCAAGATTTGATTAATTTTGTTCATTTTCCGCTCACACATGCTCATAAACTGGCCTCACGCGAGGCCATCTGGGCTTGCTATATCACCATTATATGTCTCCCGCTGTGCCAACGCAGCGGTTGCACCCGGAACCAAGGTAACGGCGCTCATGGCCTACCGTGTGCAAACGAGACCTTCACATCCAGCGTTCTTCCTACGGAACTTCCGTCCGCGCCGGAAGTGTTTAGCACGAGAGAAAGGAGCGATGACGGGCGCCTGTAGCGTGCCCAACCTGAGCGGCATCGCGTACTGTGGTATAGGACGCCCGCCGTGTACGGTGTACTACGCTTGTCATCTTGCAAAATGTGCCGTATCTTACAAAGCGATTAAAGGGACACTAAGGTGTAAAAGTTTCCCATCGCGGATTAAAAGACACCGTTACCTTGACAACAACACAAAGGGAATGGGGTTCGTCCGTCGCATCCGTGATTTATGTGCAAACGATGATTGAACACCCTATCCGCACCTGCCGTGTCGCGCCTAGAACAAGAGGAGAGCGAAAGCGGTTTCGGTCACGTGTAAATCATGAACGACGCAACGTTCACATCGTGCCAAATCATCAGGGTGGTAACACCTAAGCGACATTCGTTACTATAAGCATCATGTAGTGTAGACCGTTAGTCATGGTCTGGATAAGCAGCTCAATGACGCACGATGTACACAGGGAACATACCTTGCCTATATATAGGTTGTTCCAGGGTGCCAGCGCCTATAAATTTGGTTTCCGAATGTGCAAGAAACTTACGTAGAGTACACAAGTGCACAGGCGTATTTGTACTCGTCCGTATCCGCTATACGTACAATCGCACCATGGAAGGTAACTGCATGTTCTGAGCAGCGTGTCGATCCGGAACTGAACCGAATCGAAGACCGGAACTGAAACTGCTATTGATTGCCAAACCGCACGACAAACCACTATTTTTATGTCATCTTGGAACTCAACCCGAACTAATGAAAAGTATCTGTCCCGAACCGGTTCGACCAAATGGTTCATCGTTTTCTATTTTCTTTTTCTTTTTAAGGCGCGTAGGCACGGAAGACATGGTACATGACAATGCTTTTAATCACGCGCTTGCTTATACAATTCACACTCTTTCGTAATCAGAGCTATATTGTCGGCGAGTCACAGATGTTTGTATTATTGACATTTTTTCACTTCTTCCGCTTGCGTTCAACAACGCGCTTGCATTGTCGTCAACTCATCATACGTATTCTAAATAAATATAATTGCTTGATGTCAAAACACTGTTGACTGTGTTCTTGTATCCTGCTCCCAGTCCGAACACTTCGGCGTGTTACCAGAGAATATTGGCACAACTTTTTTCGCGGTGCACTGAACCGTTATGAACCAAAAGCAAACCGGTTCAAATCGCCTCTGAACAGAGACGCAACCAAAATCCCCGAACCTGAACCGAACCATTAAAAATTTTCAGTGCGACACCCTGGTTCTGCATTACAACCAACCAAATCAAACAGGCCCCCCAGCTGAACAATTCAGAAATGGCCAGACTTGTGCGTAACGCGTAACTAGTAATTGCGTTACTTGTAATCAATTACTTTTTTTAGTAATTTTTCGAGTAATCAGTTACTTAAAAGTCAAAGTAATTTTTCGAGTAATCAGTTACTTAAAAGTCAAAGTAATTTTTGGAGTAATCAGTTACTTTTCTGAGTAATCGATTACTCAGTAATTGATTACTTTCGCGGCAGAGACTAACTCATCTTTTAGATGTCCTGCCCCAAGTCAAGATCTTCGTGCCGTCAGCCGTTGTTCTGGAATTTCAGGGTCTCCCCCTAATCTGTTCCTACACCAGTGTGGTGGTACCTTTGTGGTAGCTTTGGAGGTTTAGTGAGTCATGGGGAAGTTCCACGCATGATCTTCCACAATCGGGTCAACGTCTTCCCGGGCGATAACTACAGTAGACGTACATATTTTTGGGTTATTTCAGCTGTTCCACTGTTGAACTTTCCTTTTTTCTTCTTCTTTTTTTTTTTCCTGAGGCACACAAAGACGGGTATAATTTGCATGAATGCAGAGTAACGACCGGAGTAACGCGTTACTTTTCTACTCGTTACTCAATTACATTTGAAGTCCTGTAATTGGTAACGGTAATCAATTACTTTTTCCGTACAAGTAACGGTAACGGTAATCAATTACTTTTTTCGAGTAACGGGCACAAGTCTGGAAATGGCTGACGCTTTTGTTAAACTTTCTTTTCTATAAGCATCCCGAGACATCGGCCAAGAGCTGACCACTCCTTTAATCCCCTGTTAGCGCCGGTGATGCAACTGTGGCTGTGAGCGACACACATACATGGACGGATGAAGAGAGGACAGCAAGAAGGAGTTGAGAGGGGGAGCTGACCACTGAACGACCCATATGCATATGGTCATTAGTCAAAACCCTAAATTGGACAGAGGTGACGCGAGGCGGTTGAGGCGCGTACACTTTGAGCACTGAGCTCGAACCTTTATGCACCGTAGCGTTGGGGCCTTCAGCGAAAAGTACTCCAGAAAGAAAGCCCGTGCCCTCACTAAGTATTTTTCGAGTAATTAATTGGCTTCGGTTTACATATTTTTGACGCGGAACAACGCAGCAGTGCGCTCTTATGTACCTAAACTGCAACCAATTAACTACTCGCAAAAATCATGGAGTGATGACGCGTATTTATTTTTATTTTTTCCTTTGTTGTTTTGAATATTTATCGCTGAGGGTCCCGACCGCTTCGACGCAGGTGTCGAAAGCGTCCAAAGTCAAACATAAAAATTTGATAAGGATTTGATTAATGAATGTATGCTATTGAGCCACACACTGATCAGCTCTTGGCTAGTGTCTCAAAGATGCTTACGAGAACGAAAGTTCTTTGACAGCGTCAACTGTCTCTGAATTATTAGCGAGTTTTAGTGCATGGTGCGCTATCGCCTCTGCGTACGTAAGGAATATAGCGTGGTGGCTCTGCGCACTGCGCGAGGCTCTCTTTATGTTTTGCGCGTGCGCAGAACAACCAACGCTAGCTCTTCCGTACGCAAAGGCGATAGCGTACGATGCACTAAAACTTTCCTTTCAGGTGCCACTTAGAAAAATAAAAAAATAAAAAAGTGTGCTGTAACTCCTTTTTGGGCAGTACACTCTAAAAACTGAACTTCACCGCATAGCACGCTCTGCGCCAACCATTGCCACGAATGATAGGGTTATCACTTCTGATTCGAGGAGAGAGGCAGGTGTACGCCTTTTTGTGTCAATTATCATATACCCAAATTGACACAAAAAGGCGTACGCCCCCCTCTCTCTTCGAATCAGAAGCGATAACCCTATCATTCGTGGCAATGGTTGGCGCAGAGGGTGCTATGCGGTGAAGTTCAGTTTTTAGAGTGTACACCCTTGTCACATAGATCACGCCCTTTAAGGTGTCTCCTCACTCTCTTCATAGCTATGAAGGGAACGAGTAGACTCCTTAACCAGGGTAATGGAGAGTAATTCTACTCTCCAACGGGAGTAATATAGGAGTGGCAAGGGTATACTCCCCAAAAAAGGAGTTACAACTTCTTCGTGAAGCACCCGGTACAAAAGTGAAGCCCGAACAACCACGAAATGAAATAGGGATCAAAATTATGATGGACTACTTGTGCCACATTGTTCGTTCCTGCACCGATATCCCGGAAACGGAACCACAAATCGTTGCCCACTCACTGATGAACTGTGTCTATCGCACAATGCGCACTGCAGAGGGAAGGCAGGGGCTTCCGGTTTCGCACGTGCACCTGCACAAGGTAGAGACGTGTTCTGCCTTGCTGTACACTTTGCTGCGCGTTCAAATTTCAATAGCGAGCCTCCGTATGGAGAGACAAGGAAGCGGGAGGGAATCGACAATTCCCGGCTCCCCACACGACTGATTGCTTGCATGCAGTACGACATGACTGGAGCACCGTCATTGTCACGTGACGTCATCCGCAGGAGCACGCCACTGCCGCTAGCAGATTTGCCGCCATAATGTAGTAGGTCCTCAGTGACTGTCCAAGCATTCACCGACATCACGTTCACCGTACGCTTGGCGTTTCAAAGTTATTGTACTGTATGAGTATTATTTGCACTATAGCCCAAGTAATATCCATGTTTTCATCGTTAATAGTCTTCTAAATAGCGTAAAGGCAGTGAACAAGAGCAGGGAGTCAGGGACCAAACTTCGAGGGACGTGCATTATGGCTGCGATTACGCCTTTTCGAAGCTAGCGCACCCTGGAGGGGTGACGTCAGTTGAAAATTTCGAAATATTTGAAATGTGCGGAATTAGGAGGAAAATATTCGGCGCGCGGGCTTCAGCTTTTTCTTTCCCTTAGCAAACACCGCTATTGCAGTTCCCTATATAGCTGTACACAGTACATGAACAGAGCGTTATTGACTCAAGCGCCACGAGCTGCGATCCCACAAATGCATTCGCATAATGCCCAGAAGTAAAATGCCCAGAACGCAGATCGTTTTCTTTACCTCGAGTACATGCTGTCTTGGTCTCCCAACCATGCTTTATGTGTAGTCTTACGCGCGCAAGCCTTCTCGCGTCTCGTTGTTTGCGCTTGCTCTTCTTTCAGTTTATCCCTCTTTCACTGTGTGCTCTACCCGGCTCCCATTTACTTTCTCAACCGAAGCTGTGGCCAGAAGGCAACCACAATCGCCAGCTTTTATATTTACACGTCTTGAGACTAGGCAAACATCATTTGCAGTTAGGAAACGCAGATCTCATATCCGGTGTCCACGTGGCTCTGTTGTATTCCTCGTGGATTCTCTGTGTGTGAACGGTCCTGTTTTCGGAGAGCATTTGCGCCTTACCAGGCGCGGTAATATAGCTGAGCTGCGAGCATCAGCGCAGTTTGGGCCGAATGCGAGCTGCCTGGATAATGTCGGAAATGTCGGAACGGGTGAGATACACCTGGAAACAGTCTCATTGAGATGTATGCGTTTCGTAGTTTGTTTTCGAAATAGTAAAAGTTACTTTTTAAATATGAATGAGCGCGAAATAGCACTACTTCTTATCGTTAAGTTGTTTTACTTTCATGATGTCGGTGGTATCACGGTATATGGCGCTACCTGAAGCGAGTTAGCAAAGTTATGCGTACGAGAACGATAACTATTTAGCAAAGTTCACTCAAAGTGACGAAGTACGAAACATTGCTTTCGTTCTCTGTCGCCAGGCTCCATTTATAGCACTCACGTTTAACGAATTGGGGTCTCCTTAATAAATCATATACAGGGTGTCCGGTGAGAAAGTGTCATTAAATTTCTGAAAATAGGTTTGACTTCAGAAAATTATGAAACTACTTGGAATACACACACACAGACTTTTGCCACAGATTCAGGCCATTTGCAATCGCGTCACACATTAATCAAGCTAATTTTGCTAATTGAACTCGAAAATTAGCCAAGCAAAGGTAACGTTTTCTTGATGAATTCAGAAGCCAATGGCTATAGCACACTATTCCAACCGAAGTCACAGGTTTTTGCAGAAGGTTTGTACAAAAATTGGACAGCCGCAAAACCGTCCCCGTGCGAGGTGCGCTTGCTGATATTTACGTTTGCGGAACTTTTCGTTCCATCCAAATACCCTACCTCCTATGCGAACAAGCACATAATCACGCCTTCCCCCCTTATCCATGTGCATACCGTCAGTCCTCAGCCACTGATAACGTCGGTTAACGCTGTAAAGCCCTCGATCGGGTGTGGCTGTTTCCACTTTCTCTCGATAAAGGCAGAGCCAGCATTTACGCAAACGCAAATTTCATGGAGCACGCCTTGCCAAGTGACGGTTTTGCGACTGTCAAATTTTTGTACAAATCTTCTGAAAAAACCTGTGGTTTCGGTTGGAATAGTGTGTTATGGCCATTGGCTTCCGAATTCATCAAGAAAAACGTTACCTTTGCTTGACTAATTTTCGAGTTCAATTAGCAAAATTAGCTTCGTTAATGTGTGAATCAGTGGCAAAAGTCTGTGTGTGTGTATTCCAAGTAGTTTAATAATTTTCTGAAGTTAAACCTATTTTTAAAAATTTAATGACACTTTCTCACCGGACACCCTGTATGTGAAGTCACATTTGTGACTCTGTGTGACACTGCGTACCCCAATGTTCGCACTCAAGTGTCCATGTTACGCTCATGTGCTCAGAGTTGTTCACGTGGTATGGAGTAGCCAGCTTCCACGTTGGTGGTGCCAATTTCTCCATGTTGCTCCTTTTTTTTTTCTCACTCACTCACTCACTTCGATATTTGTTGCGTTAGAAGCGGTCAGTCTGAAACGCCGAAACGATGCTAGAACACTCGATCCTGCGATCAGGACATACAACAAAAGTAGCAAAAGAAAAAAGAAAAGGAAAATAAAAGCGAGGAATTGGTCCCCGGAACATATATTCCACCTCATGCTGACATACCCCTTTTCTATACGTTACAACAAACACCTCCCGAAGGTCTGCGCGAAGGATATTAAACTAGGGTTAGCAATCGTTCTGGAACAGGTGTCATAAGCTCCAGTGGAGAGCTCTCTCTATATATATACAAGTCTCGCGTGCAGAAAACTCATCTGCTGACTGGGCTAAGTGTTCCCCATAGACCCCCTTGTCGGTGCGCTTGGGTGGATGGCGTTATCATTATTACACGAAGATCGGCCGGTTTCTACGGTTAAGATGAACTGCGTCACGCCCGGTTGTGGTGCCCGAAAGAGCTAAGATGACCTGTCCTCCGCCACTGATAAATCATTGTTTGTCCCGGGTCACGGTTTTGCTTTGTGCCGTGTCTACAGGGTGTCCCAGAAAACCTGTCATTGAATTATAATAAAAAAAACTACGCCACCTAGAATCATGCGGTCAACAGCATTTGTTCTTATTAGGTTTTTGCCACCTCCTAATGTGAATGTCATGTACTCCAAATTTAATTATGTAAATATTTGCGAACTGAACTCGGAAATTTTCCAAGTAAATGTTACTTTTTTACCCCACCAATATGAAGGGCGGGCCGAATTCACTCAAATTCATGATAATTCACAGTGATATTCACGAGCTATCCCATCGGAAAAAAATAGCCTAATATCATGCTTTTCGGAACACCGGACCATAGCGCGCGATGACTTTTTGAGCGCAATCGCTCTCAGTGCGACGATAGGGGTTCCGAAGCCAGCCCACAGAGTGATAGTAGAAAAAGTAACAGTTCCTAAAATTGGGAGAGGGAAAGCATTATCCCAGCGAAAGTCGGGCGTGATAAGCCATGCCTGCTTTATCTCTTTCTGCGACGTCGGGGAGGGCTGGGTTTCCAACCTCCTTTCGTCGGACTGACAAAGATTGCGCTGAAAAATTCATCGTGCGCTATTCTGTGCGACCTCCGTAGAGCATGATGTTCGGCTATTTTTTCCGATGGGATAGCTCCTGAATATCCCTGTAAATTATCATTAATTTGACTAAGTTAGTCACGCTCTTCACATTTGTGGAGTAAAAAAGTGACCTTTACTAGGCAAATTTCCGACTTAAGCTCGCAAAAATTTACATAATTAAAC